>NC_086448.1:242626116-242833616 GCF_028390025.1 Pseudophryne corroboree
AAAAAAAACTGAATCCAAAACACACCCGAATCCGACAAAAAATTTTCAGGGAGGTTTTGCCAAAACGCGTCCGAATCCAAAACACGGCCGCGGAACCGAATCCAAAACCAAAACACAAAACCCGAAAAATGTCCGGTGCACATCACTAAATAGAATATGTATAAAGTAACATATTAAAGAAGCAAATTAAGAAAAATCACAAGGCATGGCTAAATCTCAGAGTCTAAGGCATGCAAAACTGTGCCATACATGGCGGGATATAGCAAAGATGTATGTGTACACATCTGTATCTGAATGGATTGCTGCAGCCACACTGAATGCTTTCTATGCTATCCTGACAATTGGTGAAAAATATACTGCCCAATGGTTCAGCAAAACCTGTGTGGCCATTCAATTAATGCTGTGTGTGCTACTACACATTGAAATAAAAGAACGAGAGACTGTATAGGATAGAGTGAATATAAGCACCCTGTTTGTTATGTAGCTAAGCTAGTTAGAGCTGGTTTTTGTGTTGATAATTTTTAATAGGTGCTGATGTATGTCAATTAAACATTGTCCAATAGGGAGTAGTTAAGTAGGCGGGTTCCCTGGCTGTTTGTGTAGATAAGCTGGTTAGATCTGGTTTGGTGTTGATATTTTATAATAGGTTATTAATAGATGTCAATCAAGCATTATCCAATGGGGAGTAGTCAGGTAGGCGGGGTAGATTAGTTTATATAAGTGCTGGCAGAGGATTCATATTCCTCTTGCCATTTTGTGATCCACTGGACTGGTAAAGTATTTGTGGTATCACACTGCAGGTGTTTCATTAGTCATTAAATTGAATTCTTAGGTTTAAATTTTCATATTATTATCAATTAGTTTAATTATATTTACTGGTTTTGTTGCATTAATTTAATTAAAAGTTTTTTGTGAGGTAAATTGCGGGAGCTAAAATTATCAGTGTGCTGCTGCTATTTTAATTCTTCTGGTGGCTATAATGCCTCGTCCCCGCCGAAGTGCACCCCCTCCCCGCCGCCTGGTTGAGGCGTCCAAGCCTCTCTCAGCCGCCGCTGCCTCTTCGGCGGTGAGGGGAGCGAGGCGTTTCACTGTGAGAGGAGCCAGTCACGCGGCTCCCAGCGCTCGCGCGGCTCCGTCACAGGCAGCAGTGACGAGTCACTCGCCTCCCCCAGCGTCTCCCTCAGTGCTGCGGGCCTGGCTGTCGGGAGCGACAGCCAGCCCTGCGAGCACTCCCCGCCGGCCATCCCCAGCAGTAAGCAGCGGGTCCGGTGCATCGGCACCCGCTGCTCCAAGCCCCGCCCCCGTTACCATGACGACAGTCCCGGCGGCCGTTAGCCCCTCTCTCACGGCTTTAGGAGCTGGGGAGGGGAGCGCGGTTGCGGGGACAGGAGTGCAGCCACCAGTAGCCCAAGGGAGAGGCAATATATTAGCCTCTCCCATTGTGGGTGATAATAACAGTAATCTAAATATAGTGGGGTCAGCAGGGTATATGAGGAGTTCCCCAGGGCCTGCAGTTGCAGGTTTAGGTGCGGCAACGGGATTGTTTGCAATCCCCCCCCCTCCCTCTTTTTTCCATCAATTTAATGTACAGACAAGGGGGATTTTTCAACCCCAGCAAGGGTCATGGTCCCCGTATTTTAGTCAAGGGGCACAAGAAAATGTTGCGCAGCTGCCTTTAACAAGACAGCAGCATTTCTTTAACCCTCAATATACCCAGCAGTTAGGTAATTCATATCAACCGTTTGCATTTCCGCAGTTTATGCATATGACGAGCCCCACGCAGGCGGGCCCTCAATATGGGCATTGGTTGCAGCCTGCGCCTAATCAATTCATGGGGGTTCATCAGATAGGGATGCCGCCTCTGCCACAAGTTCCTCCTCCAGCTAGACCCCCATC
Organism: Pseudophryne corroboree; assembly: GCF_028390025.1. NCBI lineage: Eukaryota > Metazoa > Chordata > Amphibia > Anura > Myobatrachidae > Pseudophryne > Pseudophryne corroboree. The sequence continues at coordinate 242,628,013 of NC_086448.1, forward strand.
ACCAGGGCGGTCAGAGAGTCAAGCGAACGTGCACTCACAAGCACGCGCATCGTCGGTAGCAGCCGATGGGTCAGACGGGGCGGGTCAGGCAGGAAGTAACGATGTTTTATTGAGTCCGCAGGTGTTAGCGTCTCACGCAGCTTCGTTAGATTCATCGGCAGGCGTTGGGATTTCGCAGGATCAACAATCATCAAGTCAAGTTGCGGCAGGTGCATCGCACAACGTGGGACAGGAGACCGCAGGAGACCCAGGCGAAGGTCCTTCTACATCAGGAGCTGGTAAGATAATTACAGAAATTCAGCTTAGCGCAAAATCTTCACATTCGGACGAATCATCGGATACGTCTAGTTCGCTGGAGAATCCGCGTAAATTTATGCGGACATTCGTGCAGCATCTTAGGGGAAAGCGTAAGGTTTCGAAGGGAGGGCGCTGTTTAGCGGGCAGTTCGGCTCCAGATGCTTCAGGAGATAGTGTGCATTGTGCAAATACAGCAATATTGAGGGGAGTAAGGTCTAAGGTGAGGGAGCGTATAAAGAAAGGGCGCTTTGTAGATATGTTCGCGATTACACATGAGGCTAAAAAGGCTCTAGATACAGCAAAAGCCGGGGGGGCGGTGGCGGAAGAGGCAAGGAGGAGTTATCCCAATTGGCTTACGGGGATGTACATTTTTGCGGCTTGTTATATAGAATCTCGTCCATCGGAGTTTCTTAACGTGATTAAATATCTGCATCTTATTCACAATATGTTTTTGACGGCTAGGCATAACGTTTGGCGTCAGTACGACGAGTTATTTAGGAAGAAGCAAGACGGGCAGAAATTGCTAAGTTTAGGTTTCAAAGATGTAGAGGTTTGGTTGGAGGTAACTCATAGTAATAGGTCTTTTACGGAGTCGATGGGTCGTAAACAGCCCTTTCAGTTTAGACCGGGCTTTAACACAGGAGGAAGGGGAAAATGTTACGCGTTCAATAACGCGCAATGCAGTAGGGGAACAGCATGTAGATATAGACATATCTGCATGCTGTGTGGCGGAGGTCACGCAGCAAAGGATTGCAGCAGGTCCGCAACTCAATCAGGGGGGAGAGGGGAGCAGAGGGCCGCTAATAGGTAAAGCGGAGTCCCCGGTAGATGTGGTAGTTTTAGAGCGTTGGTTGGACCGCTATCCTCTCAGGGAGGAGGCGGCATTTTTGTTGCAAGGTTTTAAGTTCGGTTTTAAATTGCCAATAGTTAGGCCAGTGTCGGTTTTAGCCAGGAGAAATCTTAAATCAGCTAGAGATTATCCAGAAATAGTAAGAGCCAAAATTGCTGCGGAAGTTGGGTTGGGCCGTATGTGTGGACCTTTTAAAAGTCCGCCTTTAGCGGAATTTTGTGTTTCACCATTGGGGGTAGTTCCAAAGAAGGAGCCGGGTAAATTCCGGATAATTCAGCACCTTTCCTATCCGGAGGGTGGCTCAATAAACGAGGCTCTGGACCCTTCTTTGTGTAGCGTTAAGTATCAGTCTTTTGAAGAAGCCGTTGATATGGTTCAAGGTTTTGGATTAGGAGCTATGTTAGCAAAGGTGGATATAGAATCGGCTTTTAGATTGTTGCCGCTGCATCCTGATTCATTTAAATATATGGGTTTTAAGCTTGAGGGACAATTTTATGTGGACAGGTGTTTGCCAATGGGCTGTTCAATTTCGTGTTCTTATTTTGAATGTTTTAGTTCGTTCTTACAGTGGTGTGTGAAGGCCGGCACAGGTCAGACAGGAATCACTCATTATTTGGATGATTTTTTGTTGGCAGGCCCTGCGAGTACCTCGGCTTGTAATGAATTGCTGTTTTCGGTTCAAGCTCTTTTTTCAGTTATGGGTGTACCGGTAGCTAAAGAAAAAACAGAGGGGCCTGTGACCTGTTTGTCTTATTTAGGTATAGAGATTGATACTGAAGCAGGCTTTTGTAGGTTGCCAGCAGAAAAAGTGAATGGTTTAAGGAGTTTATTGGAGAATTTTATTTCTGCAAAAAAGATGACTCTGAAACAGGTACAATCACTTCTGGGGTTGTTAAATTTTTCGTGTAGGGTCATTCCGATGGGAAGGATTTTTAGTCGTAGGCTAGAAAGAGCCACTGCAGGGGTTAAGAAGTCACACCATTTTATACGCATTTCATCGGAATTGAAGGAAGATTGTAAGGTTTGGTTAGAATTTTTAAGAGATTTTAATGGAGTTTGTATTTGGCTGCAGGAAGAAGTAAGTAACAGAGATTTGCAATTTTTCACGGATGCATCAGGGTCGCTAGGCTTCGGTGCATATTTTGAAGGTGAATGGTGTGCAGAAGCTTGGCCTGAGGAATGGCGTAGGAAAGGGCTTACTAATAGCATGCTTCTACTTGAGCTTTTTCCAATCATTGTCGCGGTGGAGATCTGGGGCTATAAGCTAGGTAATCAGAGGGTTTTGTTTTGGTGCGACAATTTAGGGGTAGTTCAAGCGATAAACAACCAAAAGTCTTCATGTTATCATGCGTTGAAGTTGTTAAGGCATTTAACTCTTAGATGTATGCAGAAGAATATAGAGTTAAGTGCTAGGCATGTGCCTGGGGTGAGGAACGAGATAGCGGATGCTTTGTCTCGTTTTCAATGGGATAGATTTAGAGCATTAGCTCCAGCGGCTAGATTAGAGAGTTTGTCATGTCCTGAATTTGTATGGCAGATCATCAATCCGGTATGAAAGCGTTAGCATTGAAGGCATTGGCACCTGGGACGTTGAGATCGTATTCTGCAGCATGGAATGAATGGCAGGCGTACATGAACTCGGAAGGTGGTGGTAAGAGTGTACAGGATGTTATGTTAGCTTTTGTATGGTTAGGGCATGAAAAGGGTCGTTCTAGAGCGGCTATGTCGGGTGTTTTAGCAGGAATCTCGTATTTTTCACGTTTAGAAGGGTTGATCGACCCAACAAAAAATTTTATGTTATCAAAGGCAATGAAGGGGTGGTCTAAAGAGCAGGCAAATATAGGGGATGAGCGTAGGCCAATTGACATCGAGCTTTTGAGAGATCTAATTAGGGCCGTTTCGGGTGTTGCGATAGGAGAGTTCGAGGTTAACCTTTTTAGTTTGGCGTTTGCAGTGGCCTTTTTTGGTGCATTAAGAGTAGGTGAACTAGTTGCAAAAAACAAGGGTTCAGTTGATACGGGTATATTGTTGAGCAATGTAGTAGTTAGGAGTGATAAGCTGCTTATTAAGATACACAGGTCCAAAACGGATCAGTTAGGAAGGGGTAAATGGATTTCTGTGCCTGCGCAATTGGAGCCGAGCATCTGCCCAGTAAGATTAGCTGAAGCTTTCGGGCGAATTCGTCCGGAAAGGGGGGATCAGTGGTTGGTGCATAGGGATCGGAGTCCTTTAACTAAATTTCAATTCACAAGTATTTTTAACAAATGTTTAATCGCATTGGGCCTTTCATTAGAACATTATGGGACACATTCTTTCAGGATAGGAGCAGCGACTTGCGCAGCAGTGTCAGGCTCTTCCAAGGAAGAGATTAAGAGGTTGGGACGGTGGAAGTCAGATGCTTACAAGGGTTATGTTAGATGTGATAAGTTGCATTAGTAGAGGCATCCTGCGAGTTTGTTATTTCGGAAACCCAGGGCCATAAGCTACCCGCCGTTAAAGGGGGATTGGAGTTCTTTTCACCTTTTCCCTCACAAGAATTTTTGAGGTTTGGTGTCGTTCACCTCCATCTGGGTCGCCAAAATAGCTAAGTTTTATCCCTCCCTGTTTTTGTTAAAGGTTTGTTGAATCATAAGTTAAATAAAGTATTATTTGTTTTGCTGTCTTTTCTGCAGGTTTTTTGACATTGTCAAGCCGGGTGTGGATTGTGGGGCATTCATATGTCTATTGGGCCAGTAGGCACAAGGCATCTAAGTCGTTCCCTTTTAAAGTGAGGTGGATAGGTATAAGGGGAATGAGATGGAGCAATTTATTGAGTGTGCTTTGGGATGGCGAAAAGAAGTGGGGTGCCCCTGATTGTTTGTTGATACACTTAGGGGGCAATGATTTAGGTACTTGTAAGGGTATAGAGTTAATTAACAACATAAAGAAAGATTTTCAAATAATTGCTGAATATTGGCCGGCGGTTAAGGTGGTATGGTCAGAAGTGGTACCGCGTAGATTTTGGAGGGGCACCCAAGGGGGAGTGGCGTTGGATAAAGTAAGAAGGAAGCTCAATGCCGCAACCTCCAGATTTGTTATTAGTTTAAAAGGGAAAGTGGTTAAACATCCTGAATTACGCTACGAGAAGGTAGAATTGTATAGATTAGATGGAGTGCATTTATCCGAAGAGGGTTTGGAGTTGTTTGTCACAGCATTGTTGAAAGGTTTAAGCGAATTGTGAAGGGAGGTTTGTTTGGTGGCGGTTTCGAAGTCTGGAGTCTTCGAATGTGGCGGAAAGCAGTGCTATTCGGCGGCTCAATTTTAGCGCAGCAGAGCTTGGCTAGCATTTCCCCTTTGAGAAAGGCGAGTCGGTCACTACCTCAGGGGAGGACCAGGTCACCATCTTAAGGAGGGACCAGCACTGTGCTAATTAAGGGGAGATGGTTCTACCCAGGACGGACTGCGCAAGGGGCGGAAACTCCGCCCCATTTATTTAAAGATTATAAAGTTTTAAGCCATGGCCGAGTTGCCACTGCTTTTTTCGCCACCGGTGATTAACAATTCTAATTCCAATTTAATAAATTTGGCTGTGACCTCCAATTTTTCCAATCTATACAGTTGTACGTGTCATTATTTCTAGGTTATTGGTTCTAGTTTGCATAATAATAAAACATATGGGTGACTTAAAAAGAACGAGAGACTGTATAGGATAGAGTGAATATAAGCACCCTGTTTGTTATGTAGCTAAGCTAGTTAGAGCTGGTTTTTGTGTTGATAATTTTTAATAGGTGCTGATGTATGTCAATTAAACATTGTCCAATAGGGAGTAGTTAAGTAGGCGGGTTCCCTGGCTGTTTGTGTAGATAAGCTGGTTAGATCTGGTTTGGTGTTGATATTTTATAATAGGTTATTAATAGATGTCAATCAAGCATTATCCAATGGGGAGTAGTCAGGTAGGCGGGGTAGATTAGTTTATATAAGTGCTGGCAGAGGATTCATATTCCTCTTGCCATTTTGTGATCCCACCCACCCACCCAGCAATTAAAATTCGTGAATTGTGTTTTTCTGTCAATGTAATTTGAAAGTTTTTTATCGTTGGAATAATAAGCTATAATTATTCCAGCAAGTGAGAGGCGCAGCGGGCGGAAAGCAGTGCTATTCGGCGGCTCAATTTTAGCGCAGCAGAGCTTGGCTAGCATTTCCCCTTTGAGAAAGGCGAGTCGGTCACTACCTCAGGGGAGGACCAGGTCACCATCTTAAGGAGGGACCAGCACTGTGCTAATTAAGGGGAGATGGTTCTACCCAGGACGGACTGCGCAAGGGGCGGAAACTCCGCCCCATTTATTTAAAGATTATAAAGTTTTAAGCCATGGCCGAGTTGCCACTGCTTTTTTCGCCACCGGTGATTAACAATTCTAATTCCAATTTAATAAATTTGGCTGTGACCTCCAATTTTTCCAATCTATACAGTTGTACGTGTCATTATTTCTAGGTTGTTGGTTCTAGTTTGCATAATAATAAAACATATGGGTGACTTAAGGAGCTGTGTGGTTGGGCTGAGAGACGTTTACCTTATCCCAGTGGTTCCCAAACTTTTTTGAATCACAGCACCCAACAATACCAGGTTTTTTTTCACAGCAACCCAAGGCCAGAAGTTTCTTATTTAGGAAATTAGAAAGAAATATTAAATTAAATACAAAAGTGTTTATGTCATTCTTTCAGTTGTTTGGTGAGGGACAAGATTTGCTTCTGTTTGTCCACATATTTTATGATTGGCAGCCACCAGCACTGGTTTTGCCTTTTACAGTGACCATAAATAATTTTAATTGGTCCTGGACCACCAATTCTACTGTAGGCACCTCTGCAAGTCCCCTGAGGTACCACCATTTGAGAACAGCTTGAAAACCACTGCCTTATCCACATTGGGGGTCATTCCGAGTTGATCGTAGCTGTGTTAAATTTAGCACAGCACCGATCATCTTTCAAGACATGCGGGGGGACGCCCAGCACAGGGCTAGTCAACCCCGCATGTCAGTCCGCCCCCCACCCCCCCGCACAAGTACAAAAGTATCGCACAGCGGCGATCCTTTTGTACTTGAAGAGTAACTCCCGGCCAGCGCAGCTCCTGCGGCTGGCCGGCAGTTACTTGTCGCTGCCCCGGGTCGCAGCGGCTGCATGTGACATCACGCAGCCGCTGCGGTCCGCCACCGCATGATCCGGCCATGCCTGCATTGGCCGGTCCCCGCCCCGAAAACGGCGGGTCAACACTGCAATGCCGCCCCCTCCCACCCAACGAATGCCTCTGCCTGTCAATCAAGCAGAGACTATCGCTAGGTAACGACGCCCTTCGGCCATCTGGCATGCGCCAGTGCACTTCCGACTCGATCGCTGCACTGCGAACAACTGCAGAGTGCGATCGGGTCGGAATGACCCCCTTGTGCAATGTTAACGTCCACAGAATCAGGATTAAACCTCAATTTTTCAAATGGAAGTATTAGGTTATATAAAGTGCCCTTTTATAAACTTGCTATTGCTATCCATTGGAGGTTTAAAAAAAGAGATTCATGAGAATGGTCTACACAACAAATTAAAGTCACCCAGGACAAAGTTTTTTTCAATTAAGCGCGTTAAGTGGGTTGACTTGGGGGGTAATTCTGAGTTGATCGCAGCAGCAAGTTTGTTAGCAATTAGGCAAAACCATGGCCCTCATTCCGAGTTGTTCGCTCGGTAAAAATCTTCGCATCGCATCGATTTTCCGCTTAATGCGCATGCGCAATGTCCGCACTGCGACTGCGCCAAGTAAATTTGCTATGCACTTAGTAATTTTACTCACGGCTTTTTCATCGGTCTGGCGATCGTAATGTGATTGACAGGAAATGGGTGTTACTGGGCGGAAACAGGCCGTTTTATGGGCATGTGGGGAAAAACGCTACCGTTTCCGGAAAAAACGCAGGAGTGGCCGGAGAAACGGAGGAGTGTCTGGGCGAACGCTGGGAGTGTTTGTGACGTCAAACCAGGAACGACAAGCACTGAACTAATCGCAGATGCCGAGTAAGTCTGAAGCTACTCAGAAACTGCTACGAGGTGTGTAATCGCAATATTGCGAATACATCGTTCGCAATTTTAAGATGCTAAGATTCACTCCCAGTAGGCGGCGGCTTAGCGTAAGCAAATCTGCTAAAATCGCCTTGCGAGCGAACAACTCGGAATGACCTCCCATGTGCACTGCAGGGGGGGCAGATATAACATTTGCAGAGAGAGTTAGATTTGGGTGGGTTATTTCGTTTCTGTGTGGGGTAATTACTGGCTTCTTTATTTTTACACTGCAATTTAGATTTCAGTTTGAATACACCCCACCCAAATCTAACTCTCTCTGCACATATTATATCTGTCCCCCCTGCAGTGCACATGGTTTTGCCCAACTGCTAACAAATTTGCTGCTGCGATCAACTCAGAATTAGGCCCTTAGTATCACAATCTATAATGGGCCAAATACACTGCCATTGAGCTGGCTATAAGGGCAACAGCAAGTGTTTAAACCTCTATCCCACAATACAAACATAGAATGTGACGGCTAGTCTGCCCCTTTTTTACCATATTTATACCTGAAACCTTATTTGATCCTTATTTCTTTGTAAGGATATTCTTATGTCTATCCCATGCATGTTTAAATTGCTCTACGGTATTATTATTATTATTATTACATTTTATTTATAAGGCGCCACATGTGTTTCGCAGCGCCGTACAAAGGACAGTACAGGGGACAAAACATTGCATTACAGTAAATAAATAACAGAAATAGAGTACAGGTAACAGAGCACCACACATTCTCAAGACATAATACAGCTAAGATGTAAGTATTGAGGGAGTGATCATCGTACTACTAGAGGCTGGTGGCCATAGATGGAGATGAGCCTTAACTAGCAGGATAAAGATGGTCGTTGAGTAGGGGAGAGCTGTGAGTGAAATGTGTTGAGACGAGGGCTTAGATAACAAGAGGAAAGAGGGCCCTGCTCTGAAGAGCTAACAATCTATTGGGGAGGGGCGACAGACAGATGACAAGAGGTGCAGGCAAGTGGGAGGTAGCCTGATGGCAGTATGCAAGTAAAGCTGAGATGTTCACGTCATGAGGCAGGGGGGTGGAGGCCTCTACCACCTCTGATGGGAGGTCCACTACTCTTTCTGTGAAGTAATTTTTCCTCAAGTTTCCCCTGAACCTCCCTCCCTCCAGTTTCAGTGCATGTCCTTGTGTTCTAAGACTTCATTTGGAGAATATTTCCCTCCTGGACTTTGTTAAAACTAGAGATGAGCGCCGGAAATTTTTCGGGTTTTGTGTTTTGGTTTTGGGTTCGGTTCCGCGGCCGTGTTTTGGGTTCGACCGCGTTTTGGCAAAACCTCACCGAATTTTTTTTGTCGGATTCGGGTGTGTTTTGGATTCGGGTGTTTTTTTTAAAAAACACTAAAAAACAGCTTAAATCATAGAATTTGGGGGTCATTTTGATCCCAAAGTATTATTAACCTCAAAAACCATAATTTACACTCATTTTCAGTCTATTCTGAATACCTCACACCTCACAATATTATTTTTAGTCCTAAAATTTGCACCTAGGTCGCTGGATGACTAAGCTAAGCGACCCTAGTGGCCGACACAAACACCGGGCCCATCTAGGAGTGGCACTGCAGTGTCACGCAGGATGTCCCTTCCAAAAAACCCTCCCCAAACAGCACATGACGCAAAGAAAAAAAGAGGCGCAATGAGGTAGCTGTGTGAGTGAGATAAGCGACCCTAGTGGCCGACACAAACACCGGGCCCATCTAGGAGTGGCACTGCAGTGTCACGCAGGATGTCCCTTCCAAAAAACCCTCCCCAAACAGCACATGACGCAAAGAAAAAAAGAGGCGCAATGAGGTAGCTGTGTGAGTAAGATAAGCGACCCTAGTGGCCGACACAAACACCGGGCCCATCTAGGAGTGGCACTGCAGTGTCACGCAGGATGTCCCTTCCAAAAAACCCTCCCCAAACAGCACATGACGCAAAGAAAAAAAGAGGCGCAATGAGGTAGCTGTGTGAGTAAGATAAGCGACCCTAGTGGCCGACACAAACACCGGGCCCATCTAGGAGTGGCACTGCAGTGTCACGCAGGATGTCCCTTCCAAAAAACCCTCCCCAAACAGCACATGACGCAAAGAAAAAAAGAGGCGCAATGAGGTAGCTGTGTGAGTAAGATAAGCGACCCTAGTGGCCGACACAAACACCGGGCCCATCTAGGAGTGGCACTGCAGTGTCACGCAGGATGGCCCTTCCAAAAAACCCTCCCCAAACAGCACATGACGCAAAGAAAAAAAGAGGCGCAATGAGGTAGCTGTGTGAGTAAGATAAGCGACCCTAGTGGCCGACACAAACACCGGGCCCATCTAGGAGTGGCACTGCAGTGTCACGCAGGATGGCCCTTCCAAAAAACCCTCCCCAAACAGCACATGACGCAAAGAAAAAAAGAGGCGCAATGAGGTAGCTGTGTGAGTAAGATAAGCGACCCTAGTGGCCGACACAAACACCGGGCCCATCTAGGAGTGGCACTGCAGTGTCACGCAGGATGTCCCTTCCAAAAAACCATCCCCAAACAGCACATGACGCAAAGAAAAAAAGAGGCGCAATGAGGTAGCTGTGTGAGTAAGATAAGCGACCCTAGTGGCCGACACAAGCACCGGGCCCATCTAGGAGTGGCACTGCAGTGTTACGCAGGATGGCCCTTCCAAAAAACATTCCACAAACAGCACATGACGCAAAGAAAAATTAAAGAAAAAAGAGGTGCAAGATGGAATTGTCCTTGGGCCCTCCCACCCACCCTTATGTTGTATAAACAGGACATGCACACTTTAACCAACCCATCATTTCAGTGACAGGGTCTGCCACACGACTGTGACTGAAATGACGGGTTGGTTTGGACCCCCACCAAAAAAGAAGCAATTAATCTCTCCTTGCACAAACTGGCTCTACAGAGGCAAGATGTCCACCTCATCATCATCCTCCGATATATCACCGTGTACATCCCCCTCCTCACAGATTTTCAATTCGTCCCCACTGGAATCCACCATCTCAGCTCCCTGTGTACTTTGTGGAGGCAATTGCTGCTGGTCAATGTCTCCACGGAGGAATTGATTATAATTCATTTTAATGAACATCATCTTCTCCACATTTTCTGGATGTAACCTCGTACGCCGATTGCTGACAAGGTGAGCGGCGGCACTAAACACTCTTTCAGAGTACACACTTGTGGGAGGACAACTTAGGTAGAATAAAGCCAGTTTGTGCAAGGGCCTCCAAATTGCCTCTTTTTCCTGCCAGTATAAGTACGGACTGTGTGACGTGCCTACTTGGATGCGGTCACTCATATAATCCTCCACCATTCTTTCAATGTTGAGAGAATCATATGCAGTGACAGTAGACGACATGTCCGTAATCGTTGTCAGGTCCTTCAGTCCGGACCAGATGTCAGCATCAGCAGTCGCTCCAGACTGCCCTGCATCACCGCCAGCGGGTGGGCTCGGAATTCTGAGCCTTTTCCTCGCACCCCCAGTTGCGGGAGAATGTGAAGGAGGAGATGTTGACAGGTCGCGTTCCGCTTGACTTGACAATTTTCTCACCAGCAGGTCTTTCAACCCCAGCAGACTTGTGTCTGCCGGAAAGAGAGATCCAAGGTAGGCTTTAAATCTAGGATCGAGCACGGTGGCCAAAATGTAGTGCTCTGATTTCAACAGATTGACCACCCGTGAATCCTTGTTAAGCGAATTAAGGGCTCCATCCACAAGTCCCACATGCCTAGCGGAATCGCTCCATGTTAGCTCCTCCTTCAATGTCTCCAGCTTCTTCTGCAAAAGCCTGATGAGGGGAATGACCTGACTCAGGCTGGCAGTGTCTGAACTGACTTCACGTGTGGCAAGTTCAAAGGGCATCAGAACCTTGCACAACGTTGAAATCATTCTCCACTGCGCTTGAGACAGGTGCATTCCACCTCCTATATCGTGCTCAATTGTATAGGCTTGAATGGCCTTTTGCTGCTCCTCCAACCTCTGAAGCATATAGAGGGTTGAATTCCACCTCGTTACCACTTCTTGCTTCAGATGATGGCAGGGCAGGTTCAGTAGTTTTTGGTGGTGCTCCAGTCTTCTGTACGTGGTGCCTGTACGCCGAAAGTGTCCCGCAATTCTTCTGGCCACCGACCGCATCTCTTGCACGCCCCTGTCGTTTTTTAAATAATTCTGCACCACCAAATTCAAGGTATGTGCAAAACATGGGACGTGCTGGAATTTGCCCATATTTAATGCACACACAATATTGCTGGCGTTGTCTGATGCCACAAATCCACAGGAGAGTCCAATTGGGGTAAGCCATTCCGCGATGATCTTCCTCAGTTGCCGTAAGAGGTTTTCAGCTGTGTGCGTATTCTGGAAACCGGTGATACAAAGCGTAGCCTGCCTAGGAAAGAGTTGGCGTTTGCGAGATGCTGCTACTGGTGCCGCCGCTGCTGTTCTTGCGGCGGGAGTCCATACATCTACCCAGTGGGCTGTCACAGTCATATAGTCCTGACCCTGCCCTGCTCCACTTGTCCACATGTCCGTGGTTAAGTGGACATTGGGTACAGCTGCATTTTTTAGGACACTGGTGACTCTTTTTCTGAGGTCTGTGTACATTTTCGGTATCGCCTGCCTAGAGAAATGGAACCTAGATGGTATTTGGTACCGGGGACACAGTACCTCCAACAAGTCTCTAGTTGGCTCTGCAGTAATGATGGATACCGGAACCACGTTTCTCACCACCCAGGATGCCAAGGCCTCAGTTATCCGCTTTGCAGTAGGATGACTGCTGTGATATTTCATCTTCCTCGCAAAGGACTGTTGGACAGTCAATTGCTTGGTGGAAGTAGTAAAAGTGGTCTTCCGACTTCCCCTCTGGGATGACCATCGACTCCCAGCAGCAACAACAGCAGCGCCAGCAGCAGTAGGCGTTACACGCAAGGATGCATCGGAGGAATCCCAGGCAGGAGAGGAATTGTCAGAATTGCCAGTGACATGGCCTGCAGGACTATTGGCATTCCTGGGGAAGGAGGAAATTGACACTGAGGGAGTTGGTGGGGTGGTTTGCGTGAGCTTGGTTACAAGAGGAAAGGATTTACTGGTCAGTGGACTGCTTCCGCTGTCACCCAAAGTTTTTGAACTTGTCACTGACTTATTATGAATGCGCTGCAGGTGACGTATAAGGGAGGATGTTCCGAGGTGGTTAACGTCCTTACCCCTACTTATTACAGCTTGACAAAGGCAACACACGGCTTGACACCTGTTGTCCGCATTTCTGTTGAAATACTTTCACACCGAAGAGCTGATTTTTTGGGTATTTTCACCAGGCATGTCAGTGGCCATATTCCTCCCACGGACAACAGGTGTCTCCCCGGGTGCCTGACTTAAACAAACCACCTCACCATCAGAATCCTCCTGGTCAATTTCCTCCCCAGCGCCAGCAACACCCATATCCTCCTCATCCTGGTGTACTTCAACACTGACATCTTCAATCTGACTATCAGGAACTGGACTGCGGGTGCTCCTTCCAGCACTTGCAGGGGGCGTGCAAATGTTTTAAACAGTTCAGATCAGCTTAGGTAATGAAGTAGCGATCCCGGGAACATCACTCACGTCCACCCTTGTCGCTGAGTTCAACAGGTTTGATCTCCAACAGAGCCAGCACTGGAGTACCTCCTCCACTAACGCGTTTCCTCCCCTCAACTGGGGTCTTTCACCTTCATTACCTAAGCTGATCTGAACTGTTTAAAACACAGTTCCACTTGATTTGGTAAACCTCCATTTTATAAGCTAACTGGATTACCTGCCTTGTCAAACTTATGCCATTTTGCACAGACCTTTGGATTTTAGAAATTTTATATGTTTTATATGCTGCTTGTATGTATTAAAAATTGTATTACACTATATTCTCTATCCCATATTCTGTGTTTTATGTACATATGATGGGGATGATCTGAGGAGAATCAAGTGAATTATTGGCTGAACGGAAGCGCCAGTTAAGTGGTTTTTTCCATTTTTTTGTCTAAATTTGCACTACTGGTGAAGGGTTAAGGATACCTTCTGGAGTTTACCACTGACCGGCTGCTTGTGCGCACGGAGAAGTTTTTATATCCCTCATTTCTACATCTACCCAGTGGACTGTCACAGTCATATAATCCTTAGTCTGCCCTGCTCCACTTGTCCACATGTCCGTGGATAAGTGGACATTGGGTACAACTGCATTTTTTAGGACACTGGTGACTCTTTCTCTGACGTCTGTGTACATTCTTGGTATCGCCTGCCTAAAGAAATGGAACCTAGATGATATTTGGTACCGGGGACACAGTACCTCAAGCAATTCTCTAGTTTCCTGTGAATTAACAGTGGATACCGGAAACACGTTTAACACCGCCCAGGCTGCCAAGGCCTGAGTTATCCGCTTTGCAGCAGGATGACTGCTGTGATATTTCATCTTCCTCGCAAAGGACTGTTGGACAGTCAATTGCTTACTGGAAGTAGTACAAGTGGTCTTCCGACTTCCCCTCTGGGATGACGATCGACTCCCAGCAGCAACAACAGCAGCGCCAGCACCAGTAGGCGTTACACTCAAGGATGCATCAGAGGAATCCCAGGCAGGAGAGGACTCGTCAGACTTGACAGTGACATGGCCTGCAGGACTATTGGCTTTCCTGTCTAAGGAGGAAATTGACACTGAGGGAGTTGGTGGTGTGGTTTGCAGGAGCTTGGTTACAAGAGGAAGGGATTTAGTTGGCAGTGGACAGCTTCCGCTGTCACCCAAAGTTTTTGAACTTGTCAATGACTTCTGATGAATGCGCTCCAGGTGACGTATAAGGGAGGATTTTCCGAGGTGGTTAACGTCCTTACCCCTACCTATTACAGCTTGACAAAGGCGACACACGGCTTGACACCAGTTGTCCGCATTTCTGTTAAAATAATTCCACACCGAAGAGGTGATTTTTTTTTTGTAATTTGACCAGGCATGTCAATGGCCATATTCGTCCCACGGACAACAGGTGTCTCCCCCGGTGCCTGACTTAAACAAACCACCTCACCATCAGAATCCTCCTTGTCAATTTCCTCCTCAGCGCCAGCAACACCCATATCCTCATCCTGGTGTACTTCAACAGTGACATCTTCAATTTGACTATCAGGAACTGGACTGTGGGTGCTCCTTCCAGCACTTGCAGGGGGCGTGCAAATGGTGGAAGGCGCCACCTCTTCCCGTCCAGTGTTGGGAAGGTCAAGCATCGCAACCGACACAATTGGACTCTCCTTGGGGATTTGTGATTTAGAAGAACGCACAGTTCTTTGCTGTGCTTTTTCCAGCTTAAGTCTTTTCATTTTTCTAGCGAGAGGATGAGTGCTTCCATCCTCATCCTCATCTGAACCACTAGCCATGAACATAGGCCAGCGCCTCAGCCGTTCCTTGCCACTCCGTGTCGTAAATGGCATATTGGAAAGTTTACGCTTCTCATCAGACGCTTTTAATTTAGATTTTTGGGTCATTTTACTTAACTTTTGTTTTTTGGATTTTACATGCTCTCTACTATGACATTGGGCATCGGCCTTGGCAGACGACGTTGATGGCATTTCATCGTCTCGGCCATGACTAGTGGCAGCAGCTTCAGCACAAGGTGGAAGTGGATCTTAATCCTTCCCTATTTTACCCTCCACATTTTTGTTCTCCATTTTTTAATGTGTGGAATTATATGCCAGTAACTTATCAATAGCAATGGCCTACTGTACCATACTGCTATATATTATATACTGGTGGTCAGCACAATTATGCACTGTCCTCCTACAATATTTACTGCGCACAACCTAAATGCACCACAGGTATGGATGGATAGTATACTTGACGACACAGAGGTAGGAAGAGCAGTGGACTACTGTACCGTACTGCTACATATTATATACTGGTGGTCAGCAAAATTATGCACTGTCCTCCTACTATATATACTGCGCACAACTTAAATGCACCACAGGTATGGATGGATAGTATACTTGACGACACAGAGGTAGGTAAAGCAGTGGACTACTGTACCGTACTACTATATATTATATACTGGTGGTCAGCACAATTATGCACTATCCTCCTACTATATATACTGCGCACAACTTAAATGCACCACAGGTATGGATGGATAGTATACTTGATGACACAGAGGTAAGTAGAGCAGTGGACTACTGTACCGTACTGCTATATATTATATACTGGTGGTCAGCAAAATTATGCACTGTCCACCTACTATATATACTGCGCACAAGTTAAATGCACCACAGGTATGGATGGATAGTATACTTGACGACACAGAGGTAGGTAGAGCAGTTGACTACTGTACCGTACTGCTATATATTATATACTGGTGGTCAGCACAATTATGCACTGTCCTCCTACTATATATACTGCGCACAACTTAAATGCACCACAGGTATGGATGGATAGTATACTTGATGACACAGAGGTAGGTAGAGCAGTGGACTACTGTACCGTACTGCTATATATTATATACTGGTGGTCAGCAAAATTATGCACTGTCCTCCTACTATATATACTGCGCACAACTTAAATGCACCACAGGTATGGATGGATAGTATACTTGATGACACAGAGATAGGTAGAGCAGTGGACTACTGTACCGTACTACTATATATTATATACTGGTGGTCAGCACAATTATGCACTGTCCTCCTACTATATATACTGTGCACAACCTAAATGCACCACAGGTATGGATGGATAGTATACTTGACGACACAGAGGTAAGTAGAACAGTGGACTACTGTACCGTACTGCTTTATATTATATACTGGTGGTCAGCAAAATTATGCACTGTCCTCCTACTATATATACTGCGCACAACTTAAATGCACCACAGGTATGGATGGATAGTATACTTGATGACACAGAGGTAGGTAGAGCAGTGGACTACTGTACCGTACTGCTATATATTATATACTGGTGGTCAGCAAAATTATGCACTGTCCTCCTACTATTTATACTGCGCACAACTTAAATGCACCACAGGTATGGATGGATAGTATACTTGATGACACAGAGATAGGTAGAGCAGTGGACTACTGTACCGTACTACTATATATTATATACTGGTGGTCAGCACAATTATGCACTGTCCTCCTACTATATATACTGCGCACAACCTAAATGCACCACAGGTATGGATGGATAGTATACTTGACGACACAGAGGTAAGTAGAACAGTGGACTACTGTATCGTATTGCTTTATATTATATACTGGTGGTCAGCAAAATTATGCACTGTCCACTTAATATATATACTGCGCACAAGTTAAATGCACCACAGGTATGGATGGATAGTATACTTGACGACACAGAGGTAGGTAGAGCAGTGGACAACTGTACCGTACTGCTATATATTATATACTGGTGGTCAGCACAATTATGCACTGTCCTCCTACTATATATACTGTGCACAACTTAAATGCACCACAGGTATGGATGGATAGTATACTTGAGGACACAGAGGTAGGTAGAGCAGTGGACTACTGTACCGTACTGCTATATATTATATACTGGTGGTCAGCAAAATTATGCACTGTCCTCCTACTATATATGTTACGCACAACTTAAATGCACCACAGGTATGGATGGATAGTATACTTGATGACACAGAGGTAGGTAGAGCAGTGGACTTCTGTACCGTACTGATATAATACTGGTGGTCACTGGTCAGCAAAATTCTGCACTGTCCTCCTACTATATACTACAATGCAGCACAGATATGGAGCGTTTTTCAGGCAGAGAACGTAGATATTTTCAGCGCACTGAGCACAGATATTTGCAGCACACTGAGCACAGATATTTGCAGCACACTGAACACAACTGAGAGAACGCAGCACGTCCTCGCCCTATCATCTCCAATGCACGAGTGAAAATGGTGGCGACGCGCGGCTCCTTATATAGAATACAAATCTCGCGAGAATACGACAGCGGGATGATGACTTTCGGTCGCGTTCGGGTTTACCGAGCAAGGCGGAAGGATCCGAGTCTGCCTGTAAAAAATGGGTGAAGTTCGGGGGGGTTCGGATTCCGAGGAACCGAACCCGCTCATCACTAGTGCCTACAGAACATATCATGTCACACAGTGCCTCCAGTACATACTGTATTATTCCACACAGTGCCTCCAGAACATATTTCGCCATACAGTGCCTACAGAACATATTATGTCATACAGTACTTCCTGAACATATTGTATTAGGCCACACAGTGCCTCCAGAGCATATTATGCCCCACAGTGCCTCCAGAACATATTATGCCGCAATGTAGTGTCCCAGTTCGCATTGGTAGACAATTTGTAGACAACTATATGACCTGGGTGCAGGGGAGCTATGCCCCCAAAGCTTCTGGGCCCCATAACAATTGCCCCACTATAGCTACACCCATGCTCCTACCACATCTTCATATATAAACCTTCCTATTTTAACCTAATCTACTGCTCAGCTAAGCCTCATTTGTGACACAACTTTGCCAAACGTACTTTACTTATTCTTTTGGAATTTTGATTATTCTAGCTCCTGTGTAATTGTATTTATAATGAAAGCTGAATATCAATGATGTCTCTGTACAAATATCTGTAAAAAGTGTAGTAAGAAATCACAAAGCATGAAGGTCTAATATGAGCTTATGTCAAATACTTGTTCCAGATATAATCTTACCATTAACTCTTGGAATAATTGTGCATGCAGCATTCTGAGAATAAGGAAATGTAATGCTGTCCCAAACAATTACTGACTCTCTGTGTATATTGAAAAATTGAATTTGCACCTTTATTTAATATTTGAACCAGATGGCTGTATGTGTTTTAATTAAAACTATAATTAAATTCAGATTTAGATGATAAGGGTTATGAACATATACAGTAAATGCGGCTAATGATAAACATTTCAACAAGCTGCTTGCATTTTATTTTTAAATTGAAACAGTGATTTTATTATAATAATAATAATAATAATAATAATAATAATAATACTACAAGCATACTGAATATATATAAGATGTATACTCAAGAGAGACACAAATACAAATTTTCTCTGATAAAATATTGCAATATTGCAAATTAAATTGAGTCATGTTGAAGAACTGAGCCTGAAAGAGTCTGAAGTAGAGTGATTGCTTATGCTGGGCTGTTTATGCACCAGTACTGGCTGACAAAAACGCAATAAACTAGCCCATAGGCTACTGTGGCCTATCGCCATTTAAAAGTGGCTTTAGCTATGAGGACCGAACTCCAGAAAGATATGCATTCCACAGCTTGGTAAATATCACAATTTAGCAGCCTATGTGCCATTTTTTGCAATGAAGATATAGGAACCGCAGCAGCTATCTCCAATAACTGCTAAGGCCCCCTTACAAAGATTCTGGGGATACTTAATTTTGTGGGTATCCCACAAGTTTGTTTTACTAAATATGACCCTTAATAAATAAGTTGTTCCTCCATTTACTGACAGAATTTATTGGGTATATATAGGAAAAGGTGTCATATATGCACACACATTGTGGCATGAAACATTATCTTGCTGATGAATTACGATTACATTGAACAGGTAGCTCCTTTTCCACAACAGTGTTCTGTTATCGTGTGGAATTAAACTTGGCACTACTGTATATGAAGATCAGATTAAGCCTTAGGGGTGGCCTGGGGCACTTAAGACAGGGGGACCTTTCCCCTTGTCAAGCCAGTCCCCCTGGATTTGCCCACTGTGTTTGTGCTTCCTCCCCTTGTACCTCCATTTGGCAGCAGAGCAAGTCCAACCTCCACTCCTGCAGGGCCACTGAGAACTCACTCCCACCTCCCCCGTGACCCTAAGTCTCATCACACCTTGGGCAATATTTACTAATATTCGTGTTTGAGTCGGTTTGTGTAGTGTTTAAACTCGTTTTGTATCGGGTGCATTTTCATGCAACTTTTTGAATCCATATACGCAAAGTTACGAAGCAGTCGACTTTATGGTTGTCGTGTTTTCCAATATCGATGCAAGTCGTTTTTTTTTTTTGGCACATTTACGGCCGTCATTGTCGTTTGCGTACGTGTTTTTGTTGTATTTGCTGTTTTTTTTCCTAAGTTAAACGCGGCAGGGTTTTTTTTCCCCTCGGCCGCATTTTCACTTTCAGTTTCGATTTTCATCCCCGTTCGTGATTGGTTGTGTTTCAGATGGTAGGAGTGTCTGTGCGCAACCATATAAATACGCCCCAAACCGTCCGCACCTCGTGGGTTTAGTTAGTGGTGAGGAGGAGGGAGGTTGTGCTGTGGAGGTAGGTGAATTTGTGGTTTGGTGAGGAGTGTTGGTAGCGATTTCTGAGTGTGGTATTGTGTTTGAAAGTCGTCTTGTCATTCTTGTTGTCTTGTATTTTGTGGTTTTGTCTAATTTTTAGTCCAAGTTATTTTTCTTTATAGTCCCTTGTCAGTGTGTGTGTGTGTGTGTGTGTGTGTGTGTGTGTGTGTGTGTGTGTAGTGGTAGTGGAGGATTGTGTTGTTAGTGTGTTTTTATCTGTGTTAACTGTTTAGACACACAATTATGTGTGACTCAGAGGTGGGTGAGGTGGAGGGTGTGAGTGAGGGGGAGGAGGTCGGTCAGGTGGAGGAGGTGAGTGTTAGTGAGGTTAGTGAGGTGGAGGAGGTGGGTGAGGTTGCTGCAGCAGCCTCAACTGATGGTGACAGTCAGAGTGCTCCGCAGCCACGCACCACTACTAAGACTGGGATGAATGTAAAGTTTAGTTTTGCTGAAAATGTGGCATTGGTGCGTGAGCTGATGAAGTATCAGAGGCAGCTATTTGGCCCTGAGTCCGCCAAGGTGCCAACACGGAGGAAGACGGTGTTGTGGGCGAAAGTTGTTGCTGCTGTCAATAGTGAGGGGGTGGTCAAGCGGACGGAGGACACGTGCCGCAAACGGTACTATGACATAAAGCGACGTGTCAAGTCCAAAATGGCCAAGGAGGCCAAGGAGGCTCAGAAAACCGGTGGAGGGCAACCCTATATTGCAAGATATCTGGAGTATGAGGAGCCCATGCGGAGTGTAATGCCTCCTGAAGTTGTCTCTGCCTTCCATGTCCGGGATTCAGATCGGCCCAGGAAGAATGGTGAGCATGTGTATTTGCATTTACATTCTATGTTTGTTTGTTTTTTTGTTTTATTTTAAAATGTGTGTCATGTGACGTTGCATATTACTCCCATCTTCAAGTGTGTGTCAGCCAATACATTGTTTTGGTTAATGTTTTATACAAAAGCCAGTGTAACATCTTACTTTATTGTATGTCATGTGTTTTTCTGAAAGATATTTTGCATGTGTAGTTTGGACTTGGTGTGTCTCTGAATTGTCCTGCAATAATGTTTTCCTTTTGGGCGTTTTTTAAATAAAAAATGTGACTATGTTTTATATTTATGTGATCCATGTGCAATGTTTAAAAAACAGTGGTTGTCATGTTAGAGGCTGGAGTAGTGGAAAGTGCTTTGGAAACCACTTACATGTGTAATGTCATTATTAGATAATGTTAAATTTTTATTCAAAATAACACTATTTATTTGATAATTTTTTGCTTGTATTTGTACCGTGACACCACACTGCAGTGTAATTTTTAAAAAATTGCTACATTTTGTTTTGGCTCATATAGTGGTAATGTATCTTTGGAGTGCCACATCACAGAGCAATTTATATATTGCATCTGTAATTTTTTTCCTTTCAATACAAAATGAAGATGTGTGTTTTTTTTTTTTTTTTTTGTTTTGTTTTTAACTTGTGGCCTATGTCAGTGTCCTGTACATGTTTTCCTGTGTTGATTTTGCCATAGTGCATATGTCTATTGGACAATGTTTATTGTTTTATGTGTTTTTTTGTTTTTCCGATCCTTATGTTTTTATATAAAACAAACCAAGCATTTCTAAAAGAATAAATGTTTATAAGCATAATGGGTGGATGTATACACAATAGCTTGAAATTTTTTTTTATTTTAAACAGTGTTAGAAAAAAGCAGTACTACTCGTCGGCCAGTAACTCCTATCACATCTGATGATGATGACGCTGCGGAAGCAGGTAAAGTGTCCATTGTAGTATAGGGTATGCTTGTTAAGGAATGGCCATAACAAAATTGCACTTTCATTAAAAGGTCCATCAAAAGTAGTATGGAACAGCAGAAGTGGCACTTCTGTAAGACATCATCACAAAAAACCTGTGGCCGAAAAGAAAGCAAGGTCGTATGTCCCGGCCCAAACACAGCAGGCTACCCCGCCACGAAGATTATCGTCCGTTTGTTCTGTCCCCCCCTCCAAATTTTGGACACACCTCCAAGACGTCATCCACACTCCCCTCATCTTGATTGTGAGTATCAAACTGAAATAAATGAGAAAAATTTCAGAACGTAATCAAAATATTTCATAACCGCAATAAGTCAAAACACATCAAAAACATAAATAATTACCGCAGTAAGTAAAAGCTGAAATGGAATCCCAGCTAAATGGCCTTGTCCACATCCAGTAAAGATATGTATGTCCACTTTACCCATACAGTATGACATTGTGTGTAAGATGCTGCAACAAAAAAGCATGTTTTTTTTATTGCAAAAAGTAAGGTTGTTTTTCCAAATTCCACATGTGTGTTTGAGGTAACATTGCAAAATACATATAAAAACATTACTATGTTTGTGTGATCAAAGCTATAAGGTAACACATTATGTATTACAATGTGTTTTTATGGTGGAGTATGTGTGAGCTACAATAAAACGAAAGTGTTTGCTTTCACAATTAAGTAACTAGACACATTTGCCACAAACAGGCATATGTATGTATTTAAGCTATGAGTGATGATGTTGCTAGGCAGAATAGTTGAAAGCAACAGTGAATGACATGTGTTCCATGTGTAGTGATTTGTTTACATTTCTCAAACATATGGATAGCTAACGGAGATTTGTTTAACATTTCAGCTTCTAGTCCTGGGAACAGCATCCCTCCGCAACAACAGCAACACAGTGACATGGAGGAGACAAACATCTTAGAAATGCAGCCATTAAGGCAAGGAATGAGCCCCCAAGCACCTGTGAGTACACCACCCCAGCAAAACACACCACCACCACAACA
The DNA here is from genome assembly GCF_028390025.1 of Pseudophryne corroboree. Taxonomy (NCBI): domain Eukaryota; kingdom Metazoa; phylum Chordata; class Amphibia; order Anura; family Myobatrachidae; genus Pseudophryne; species Pseudophryne corroboree. The sequence goes on from NC_086448.1 coordinate 242,650,324, forward strand.
CAGCCCAACAACACCAGGAACACAAGGCCCTGATCAGGTGTTTTGGTCCATTTGGGCTAGACAGCGGGCCACTAATGAAGATTGCCTGTGTTGGCAGACACAAATGTTTGCAAGCCTACCATCTCACCTCAGAAGAATATCAAGAAATCTGAGTAGACAAAATGAACAAACAACCAGAATAGGCAATACCACGGAACTCATGCGTACAGACATTACACAGGTTATGGGCAACTTACAGCGCATAATGGAAGAACAGCACAGACTAATGGAAGAACAGCACAGACTAATGGAAGAACAGCACAGACAACAGCAAAGTTATATGAACATTTTTCAAAACAATCAAAAGATTAATGAAAGTTTATTCAGAATAGTAGACAATCAAAATGCTGCTACACGTGAACTCAATGCCACCCTCACTAACCTGAATGAAACACTCAGATGCATGCACCAACAGCAAACAAGCAGCATTTCTGGTACAACTACTCCAAATATCAAGCCAGTCTCATTACCACCAAGATGCTCCACCAGAGCACGCCAACATGACAGTGCTAAAGGCAAAGGGCAGGACAAGCAGCCACCAAAAAAAAACGTAAAAAAAAACAAGTTAGACATTTGTGATAAGTAACTCAAAATAGTTATGTTTGGCAAAAAATATATAACACTTAGCTCCTTGACAATTTTTACAACATCATTAATTATAAGTGGTTAAAACAACAACATAAAATTTGTATGCACATTTATTCTTTACCATTTTTTTTTGGTATTGGAGGAGGGAAATGTTGATGGAGCCGCACATACATGTTATCAGGAAGTAAACTGACCACTTGATTTTTTTCTAATCATTACTCTTTCTAGATTCCAATCATTCTCTTTTCCTGCAGACACAATAATTGGCAGACAGGCAGAATGTCTTTAGCAGGAAGTAAACTGACCACTTGATTTTTTCTAATCATTACTCTTTCTAGATTCCAATCATTCTCTTTTCCTGCAGACACAATAATTGGTAGCCAGGCAGAATGTCTTTAGCAGGAAGTAAACTGACCACTTGATTTTTTTTTAATCATTACTCTTTCTAGATTCCAATCATTCTCTTTTCCTGCAGACATAATAATTGGCAGCCAGGCAGAATGTCTTTAGCAGGAAGTAAACTGACCACTTGATTTTTTTCTAATCATTACTCTTTCTTGATTCCAATCATTCTCTTTTCCTGCAGACAATCCAAATTACAATGTTATTTATACATATTTTACCTTTCTTCTCTATACAACATTACAAGAAGAACACAATTGAGTTGCGTAAAAAGCTTTTAATATGTTGGCTTTGAATTTTTTTAAAAACATTGACAAAATGAATGTCAGTATTGTTGGGACATGTTTGTGTGTGTTAAAAATTAGTAAGAATGTTATTACACATGATGCTGAAACAAACAAATATGTACTTTTTAAACAAACATCAAAGAATGTGTATAATAATGTATATATGTGGCAAACTGTGTATTTACTTACACATCATCAAGTTTACTGCATCAAACATTAGGAAATAAATTATTCCTGATTACAGTAAGTTTGTGTGTCTTAAATATGATGGTGCATCACACATAGGGACACATGTATTCCTCAAGGCTAACATATTATATGTTGAGGAGTGTTTTTTGGGAACAGAGGTTCTCAAACTCGGCCCTCAGGAACCCACACAGTGCATGTTTTGCAGGTCTCCTCACAGAATCACAAGTGACATAATTAGCTTCACCTGTGAACCTTTTAACATATGTCTGTGAGTAATTCATACACCTGTGCTTCTACTGGGTTACGTGAAAAACATGCACTGTGTGTGGTCCTGAGGGCCGAGTGTGTGAACCTGTGCATTAGGACGTTACACACAATGATAAAGTGAAATACTAAATGGATTATGTGTGCTTGTAATAAATTAGCACTGCAAGTTTACGATCACTTATCCAGACTTAATGCATGCCACTCATAATCTGTTGTTTTGAGTTTAAAAATACACACAATACACATGCGACATTTGTTTTTCATAAAGCTAGGGTATGTTTGTATGTGTCAAGGAGACAGACACATTCTGAGTAATGGTTTTGGCAATAAAAATGGCAAAATATCTATTTATGATTACCACAACAAATGAAATAAGCAAACCAAACTTACCTTAGAAATAGCGAGTGATGATCGCTTGCCTAACCTGCCTCCCTACATCTGTACTCCAAGTATCACCAGATGTCTCTAATTCCTCTGCTTGCTGACTGCTTTCTTCCTCCTCCTCCTCCTCAACATGTGGCAGATGTTGTTGCAAACACATGTTATGAAGAAAGCAGCAGCAGAACACAATTTGAGTCACCTTGGAGGGACTATACAACAAAAGGCCACCAGACTTATCCAGACACCCAAACCTAGATTTCAGCACACCAAAACATCTTTCTATCACATTCTGCGTGGACTTATGTGCATGATTGTAATTGTGTTCAGCAGGGGTATCAGGTCGGGACAATGGAGTTAGAAGCCAAGAGAAACAGACATATCCTCCATCACCTAAAATACAGATATAGTTTCGTGATACATGTTAAGATACAGCAACACATAAGTAACACACTGTGGGGCAGATGTATTAACCTGTAGAAGGCATAAGGAAGTGAAAAACCAGTGATATGTGCAAGGTAATAAAGGCAGCAGACAATCTGTTCCTAAATGTTCATTTACATATTGGAGCTGATTGGCTGGTGCCTTTATCACCTTGCACAGATCACTAGTTTCTCACTTCCTTATGCCTTCTACAGGTTAATACATCTGCACCTGTATTTGGACAAAGTATACGCAGGCCTACACATATCAAATTACATACCCAGCAGCCATCCATCTGGAATTTGTCCATCCTCAAACTTATCAAAGAGGGATGACTGACTGAGGATGAAGGAGTCATGGCAGCCCCCAGGGTAACTCGCAACAACACTCATTATTTTGAGATTTGCATCACAAATCACCTGCACATTTGTGGAGTGTTCGAAATGGCGATTCATATATATGTGCTGCCTGCCCCTAGGTGGTCTCAGCTGAATGTGTGTGCAATCTATGGCTCCAAGCACATTGGGCATGCCAGCCAGCTCATAGAAATCTACCCTGACGGCATACCACTGAAACTCCTGGGTAGGGAAGCAGATTGAGGCCTCGATGTGGGGCTGCAAAACAGCCAACACCTGTGTGTATATTTTAAAGAACAATAAACATGAGATTTTAGGACAGAACTGGCCACCGAGAAATTAAAACAAACACAAAACAGAAGAGGTAGTTAGGTATACATCACCTGTGTTAAGATTCTGGAAAATGAGGGCTGTGAGATTCCTATGACATCCCCAGACACAGCCTGAAAGCTGCCAGTAGCCAGAAAGTGCAACACAGCCAGGAGTTTGTGCAGGCCTGAGACAGAGCGAGAGCGTGCTGTCTCAGGGTCTAGGCCCAGTTTGACAAGGTCATACAGACGGAAAATGTTGTTATGATTTAGACGGAACATCTGTATGACCTTATCATCAGACAATGCGTTCAAGTTTAAACGCCCCCTAACAAAACGAGGCCTGCGCAGCCTCCGCGGAACCTGTACAACCTGATGACCATGTTCAGTTTCTTGGCCCTGGGTACTTACAGGCTGATGTTTGAGTCTGAGGAATCCCACAGCGCACAAAAGATCACTGGCCCACAGTCCTGCTGCCATTTCTGAGTGTAGGTGTATTGAAATGGGCCTAACATCCTTTTATAGGCATCCTAATTCAGGTGTGATTGATTTTTGAGTTGCAACACATGTAAACACGATTGAAAAAAGCAGGTCTATTTTTTTGCCGCTTTTTTTACCGATTCGCGAAAAAATACGACCGCAATTGAACACTCAGAAACTAACACCCAAATACGAATGAATAGTGAATTCCCGTGTTGTATGAAATAACAGCCGCGTTTGACCGATGGTCTATTCATTCGTATTTCGGAACTTTGCAAATCAAACCATTACAAATAGTGCAAACACTGCCAAGATTGGTGCTTAGTAAATTCCCGGATTGGGACTTAGAAAAAAAAACACAAAACGGACAAACTCGAATTCTTAGTAAATATTGGCCCTTGTGTCTAGTCTCACCCCTCCTTTATCTCTCACAATCCTTTCCCACCCTATGTCTCTCAACCTTCCGTCCTGCCCATGTTTCTCAGTCTCATCCCCTCTCCCTTTGTCTCTCACGCTTCCAAATAATGTCCCCCTCCTCAATAGATCTGCTGCTTCTGTCTGCAGGAGGCTGGGTCGGAGCAACTCCAGTCAAAAATGACTTCCCTGGGGTACTCACCTCCTGAGCTGTCCCCCCCTTAATCTGGCTCTACTATATATGGAAATATAGTAATTCCAGGGCACATTTTGCACATTCGTGTTTCTATGCAAATGTGATTCTCTAGGCTATGGAGCTGCTAATGAATGAAAATGGATGTCCATCTTTCTCATCGCAAGCTCAATCACAATAGTGTATGCATTAGCGGTCTATACACAATTACAGAGAGATCGAAGCTAAGGGTTGGTCTGTGGTGATGTAGACTTACCACAGGAGTAGCAACTCATATGCCATGTATTATAATCACATAGCCATCAGAAGATTCACGCCCCGAAAACGATCATGACTTGCCTGCATTTCCCCAACCTCTCCCCTTAAACTCCCCATAAACACCTCCAAATGGCCACTTCATGTCAATCACTCTGTGACAAAGTTCTCAGTGTGAGCGGGATCGCATTGGCACCCTCACACATTGCACAGATCGCAACACATGGACAGTATTCCGATAATTGCACCATTGTGTGAACATCACCCATTGCGTACAAACATGAATTACGCCAATAATGACTGGTATCCCTTTCTCCCAATTGATATCAAGTCTTTACTGCACAAAATCACTGATTCTATTAATTTCACTATGTTATGCACCCAAATCAGATACCTGTTCCCAACACTGGGGTAAATGTATGAAACAGTGATAAGAGAGTGGATAAGTGAGCCAGTGGAGATGTTGCCCATGGCAACCAATCAGCTGCTCTGTATAATTGTATAGTATGCAAATTATAAATGTTACTTCAAAGCGCATTGTTGCCATGGGCAACTTCTCCACTGGCTCAGTACTCCACTCATATCACTGCTTCATATATTTACCCCACTTTCACATAATCACTATAAGAAAGATTTACTACATGTAATCCCACCACATTCATATACTGATCAAGTTGTTGGATAATATCATTAGATAAGTTCATACAGCCCAATAAGGCTCATTACCCTAAGATGGGTGGTGATTCCGTGACTTTCCAAAAATTGATACTTGTTATTCCGGAATAGGAATATGAACATTCATTTAGTTTCAGTATCACCGCATGACTGTTTTGTCACAACAGTAATTTTAATGTCATCTTCATCATCACTTGTTTGTAAGGCACCACAAAACTCTGAAGCACCAGACACACAGCAATCAAGTAAAATAAAATGTCACATAAAAACAGATACTTGAGGTGCACACATGACATAAAGGGTAGAGAAAGACCTTGTTGTAAGAGTTTACAGTGGGTAAAGAAAGTCCTGCTTGTGAGAGCATACAGTGGGTAGAGAGCTAATAGACCACTTATTTTAAGGTAACACCTCCTTGTCAGTATACTCAGGACTGCAAAGCAATTGGTAAGGCCCCATTTGGTGGGTATGCCCCATTTATTGCATGCAGACTGTAGATTGGAATGCAGACCATGGATAGCAATGCATATTGTTGGTGTGATTCTTTATTTATGGAAAGCCTAGGACCTCCCTCACTTACCTCTAGAAACACTGACACCAATCTTGCAATTGATACAGAATATATATTTTTTTTAACGTCCATAGTTTTTATTGAAAATATATTCAAGTAGTGGGGTACAGAAAAAAGAAGCGGGGTAAGAAAAGGGAACAAAGTGTAGGGAAGGGGGGATATACACAATGATATCATCAAAAAATCTACAAAGTTAACAAGCATAAAGACAATGGCAAAGCATAAAGATCATGATACCTTGAAGAAAAATCGTTCAATATTGCAAACACTGCCAGAATAGAATACATAGAAAAATAAGGTGGAGTCGTTAAGGTGGGTTCAAGAGGAGGTAGGTTAATTCAGACTAAACTGTAGGGGATAGGGCCTAAAGGGCTGTGGTATCAAATCCACCCCTTCTTCGTCTGTAACATATTCATGCCAAGGCATCCATTTTATAAAAGGTGAGGAGTCCGAAAAGGAATATGGCACCTGGTCAGTTTCCATAGTGAAGTGAAAGTGCATCTTATGAAAGCCTCTTAATACTGGTGTGGGAGTGGCTTGTTTCCATGCTTTGGCCACAGTGGCTCTTGCAGCAATACACATATGTCCTAATAAATACCTATGATTAATCGGAACTTCAACCGGAAAGATGTGCAACAGCGCTAGTGAAGCAGCTGGGCAAAGGGACAGTTTTAGGACTTTATTGATTAAGTCAAAAACACCATCCCAAAAGTCACGTAACAAAGGACAAGACCAAAACACGCGGAACAGATGGCCTATTTCCCCACAATTCCACCAACAATATTTAGAACAAGAAGGCCAAAATTTATGTAATCTATATTTTGTGAATATAAGCCTTCATTTATTTAAATATTGTTTTGGGAAGAAGTAGGGTATGGTTCGAAATAAGTACATAAGTTTGGGTAGTAAGGACATTGTAAAGGCTGCCAATCTAAGATATTTCATATGAAAGTCAAGAAGACGTGAAAGACTGGAGAGATTCAATAAGGTGGGGTAAGTTCACATCAAACACAGAAGAGATGGAAGAGGGGGATATGTATTCCAAAGTAGAGGAGAGATGTGGACCTCCAATTATATGGGTATTGAGAGCAGAAACTAAAGGTTTAGAAAAATTAATAGGAGGCGCATCGGTTTTTGTTATGTTCAGTTTGTAATAAGAGGCAGCACTGAAACTGGTTAGTATGGCATGAAGAGGAGGGAGGGAAGAAATGGGGTGTGAAACAAAGAGGAGGACATCGTCAGAGAAAAGACAGTTTGTGAGAGGTCCAACCGCAGGTTAACCAAGGAAATCTTCCATCAGATCTGATTGTAGCTGCCAAGGGTTCTATTACTAAACCAAAAATATGGGGGGAAAGAGGACACCCCTGATACGTGCCGTTAGAGATAGGAAACGTGTCCGACAGGAAGCCATTACTAAACACCCTTACAGTAGGAGAACCGTATAATGCTACTATGGAGGCTAGGATTTGGTCACAAAAAACAAATTTTGTCAAAACAGTATGCATGTATAACCAGCTTAATCTATCGAATATTTTCTCAGCATCTAGGGAAAGCAGGAGAAATCCCTCTCCCTCAGAGAGAGAGTCAATTAAATTGAAAACTCTGCGGGTGTTGTCGGAAGCCTGCCTGCCGGGCATGAACCCAAACTGGTCTGGGTGTATCAAAAAGGGTAGGTAGACGTTGAGGTGAGTTGCTATCAGCTTAGCATTAAACTTGACATCCCTATTCAATAAAGCGATTGGGTGGTAATTTTCCCTTCCCGGGTTTAGGGATTGCAACTATCTGGGCTTCTAACATTTCAGTAGGAAATGAACACACACTAGTTACCTCATTGAATAGGGATGTCATTGTGGAAGAGAGAGTAGGAGCTAAAGGAAATGTAAAAGTCATTAATAAAATCTTCTGGGCCGGGAGCCTTGTTTATGGGAAGGGACTTAAACGCCGCCTCTACTTCAAGGGAAGACCAAGGAGCGTTCAAAGCATCTAACTAGGAGGAAACAGAGCAGGTAGGTTAAGCAAATATAGAAAAGATTGAACAAGTTCAGGAGTAGGTTGATGAGTGGACAAGTCAGAGTGGAGATGATGTAATTGTGTATAGTAGTTCGCGAACTGGTTAGCAATGTCAAGAGGGCAGTACAATATTTTGATAACACTGAAAAGATTCAGATTCAGAGCAAATTGTTGAAAGTGGAGAGTGCTACTAAGCAGGCTTCATATTTCTCATCCAGGTTAGCTTTCTTCCCTGTACTAAGATGGCTAATACTCAGCATGAATGGAGCCATCTTGAGACTGTGTAAGAAGTACTAGAGTGGAAGACAAGAGTCTTCCAGTTAGCTCCTGTGAGATCTGAAATTACCTGCTGTTTTAGACACTGTTCCAGCATCCTGCATTGCTATCTGATACCTATATACACTGACCAGTAGACTGTATGGCACAACCCTCCGCTCAATTTCCACTCCATCTACCAGTGTGCTTAACAGTGGGGTTAAGTTTGTGTGCTCGCAACAGGTTCTATTCCCACTCTGTGGGTGTCGTGGACACCCACGAGTGGGAAAAGTCCCTGTTGGTCGGCATGCCGACCGTTGGGCTATTAAGCTTTCAGGATCCTGGTGTCAGTATTTTCACTGGCGGTCTCCTGATTGCTGGTCACATAACTGAATCCCTAACAGTGAGTATGGCTGTACTAACTATACACTATATAAGTAATTGGGCTATTCATAGTTGTATGGCATCTGCTGTGTGTTCAGAATCTCTGACTCAAGTCTGTACACACATATTTCCAACAGGCTATGAACCCAGGAACACAAAGTCTAAGTACATAAGCCCCTGGCAACTATAATGCCCACAACAATACACAGACACCATCTTGAGCACATGTCCACACAAAGGCTGCCATAGAATATGTAATGTGGTGTAAAAACAGCCATGGATACTATTGGCTTAAATGTTGAGCATGATGTCTGTTTTTCAGCACCTAAGATCCGTTGGAGTGCAAATAGATGGTGAAGAAATCTCTACAACAATGTTGCAGAACTTGATGTCTGAGCTTAACTACTGTCGAAGTCGAAAATATTACACCCACACTCAACACGTGCAAACACCACACAGAGTGGCCTCTGTGTGGGTGCATACTTGCCGTGCGTGCGCATGACCGCACGATGCGTACATTGGCTCACGAAGGCCTGTGTATTAGAGCGTGGTATGAGTAAATACGGTGACATATGCATTCGCATAGAAAGGCCACAAAGCCATATTTAATATGTTATCTATATAGTGCATTAATTTACACATAGTCTATACACACTTCACCAGCAAGTTACTATCGTAATGATAGAAGCCATATTTAATATTTTATCTATATAGTGCATTAATTTACACATAGTCTATACACTCTTCACCAGCAAGTTACTATCGTAATGATAAAAGATGCAGGTGTTAATAAATATCATATTGTCACAAAATAGTATATCTCTCTTACACACAACTTCAAAGGTGATTCTTCCAGGAATACAATACAAACAGTGTTTTTTTAAACATATCAGACTGTCTTGTTTAAGCAGACATTGTGACCATGGAAAATGGACCTTGGACAGAGGGAATGTGTAAATACTGTTGTTTGCCCAATTGTTTTATATTGAGTCAACAGATACTGGACTGTCATTGTTACACTAGAGGTCAGACCATACAAGAACACAATATAACATACACAACTACAAGCCAGACCCTTGTTTTCTTAATACCTTTCAAGATTACCAAAAAAGGTGACATTACAGACCAGAAATTGATGTATGATATATCAAATGTATAACATTTATATTCTCGTACACATAGTTACACATCTAACCCATGGTTTATATATGTTTCATAACTAATTATGAATAGCAGGAATATATTTGTAAGTCAGAAGTTCTTAACCTTGTTTGTGAAGATATTCCCTCTCGAGCTCACACCTCGTAAGAGGTGAGGGAGTGTCTTATGTCAACAACAAACGTATTGGTTTTAATGACATTTTAAAAGATTCTTGTGAATATTTGATGATGAATTATATGGAAAATTCCATTTGTTCAATTGTATGCTATTAAAATAATTTTTTTACTAATTGCCCTTGGGCCTCTTGTTTGGTAGACTATCTGGTGAGGGGTGTCTATTACAGGTCCCTAGACACAAAGATTCTCCAGTATACAACTCATGCTTATGGAAATAACGCTGAAAGATTCTGTGTAAATACATACCATTTTAGCAGACTTGGGAAATTGTTTTTATCTTGTATGTTATTGAGGTCTTTCAACAGGAACTCTCCCATTGTGCTGCTCTCAGTTTGGTGCGAGATTAAGATACTTTTGTTTTATATATATATATATATATATATATAGTCACAGTGAACAGAGGCGGCACTCTCAGGACTTATAGTGGTAGTATAAATGAAGAAAAAACAGCTAAACCATAGCTCTGTCGATTAACGTTTCAATTTATAGCAAAACCGTCATCAGAATCATATAACACATAATACAAACAAGACATACTTACATAACCTCGTATCCCCCCGTCAGGAAGCCGCCAGCGCCGCGCCGTCTCCCGAGTCAATGACGTCACACATGCGACGCGCGCCCTCCGGCGCGCTCAGGTGACCACCCGGCGTCATGGCAACCTGATACACAAAAATACAAACCAGTGGAAAAAAACATAAAAACAACAGCAGTCGAGTATACTGACATAATTAGGGGTTTAAATAACCATCCTATGTTCATAATGCCTACACCAATGCAGCACAGCCTGAAAACATATTAATGGGCTATAGCTAATAAAGGAAAAAACATATACCTTGAAGTGAAAAAAAAAGCATGTAACTAGATCAGAGAAAGGCATACTGAGAATCAGGACCAAACAGATAACCTGAAGAGACAGCTATATTACAAAAAGCAGCTTAAAGGTAACATCTCATTTAAGCCACGCGGAGAGACCGTATCCAGACGGTGAATCCACCGCGATTCTCTCTGCAGCAGTGCCCTGTGTCTGTCACCCCCCCGCATTCTCTTGGGTGCTTGATCAATAATTTTGTAGCGTAAGGTGCTGAGCCCGTGATTGAGTGCCTTAAAATGCCGGGCCACCGGCTGACTATGTGAACCCGTCTGATCAAATGCCTGTCTGATGGCGGACCTATGTAGGGCCATCCGTTCCTTAAATTGCCTTGTGGTCTTCCCCACATAGAGGAGACCACAAGGACAGCGTATAATATAAATGACAAATGTGCTGGAGCACGTCAACACTTGACGGATGACACACCTCACTCCCGTCTGTGGATGCGGAAAAGAGCTCCCCGTCTCCATGTAGCTACATGTGGTGCACCCAGTGCACCTATAGCATCCTGGTTTTCTAGTCATAAAATTAATGGGGGTCCTGTCTTGAAAGGAAGAAATGTCGTTCTTAACCAACCAATCCTTCAGGTTACGGTCCCTAGCAAAGCTCGGCATAATAGTGGCATTGCGGAGACATGACAGATCCTTATCCGCAGTCACTATCGGCCACAATCTTTTGGCACATTTAGCAATCTCCCCACTGGAAGAATGAAATCTCTGGACAAATGGGACAACCTCTCTGCCCCCCTTCTTTTTGGGACTCTGTCCAAGTGTCTTAGCCCTGGGAATCCTAAGCACCCTTTGTTTGGCCTCAATCAAGGCATCGTACTTGTACCCTCTTACCAAGAATTGACGTACCATGAGGTCTATCTCCTTCTCAGTTTCCACAGGATCATCGGAAATCCGATGAACTCTCAGGAACTGAGAGTAAGGTAGCCCCATCTTCGTCGCATTAGGATGCTGGCTGGCAAAGTGCAGCAGGGTATTTCTATCAGTGCTTTTTTTATGCAATCCTGTATGGATCTGACCCTCACGCAGGGAGATGCAAACATCAAGGTAATTGACAGAAACCTCGCTAATCTCATATGTATACCTAATCATGGTATCCCCAGAGTTGACCTGAATCATTAAATCAATGAAGTCCTGCTTAGGACCCGTCCAGATAAGCAACAAATCATCTATATACCTCACGAAATAACAGATTTTTTCTGCAACAACTGGATCTGCAAAAAAGGTGTCACGTTCTAGGTCGAACATATAGCAATTGGCGAACGCGGGGGCCACACATGACCCCATCGCGCATCCCTGCCGCTGTATGTACCACCCCTTGTCAAACAGAAAATAATTACGTTTTAATGTCAATTCTAGCAATACTAGAAAAAAAGATACATCCGGTCCATTGTAGATCGGACTAGTAGACAGCAGTCTCCTGACTGCTTCCAACCCTTCCTGATGGGGTATATTCGTATACAGGCTTACTATGTCCATAGTACACAGGAAGCTGCCCACTGGCACTTCTTTAATTGCCTGTAATTTCAAGATGAGTGAAGTCGTGTCCTTCAAATAGGTGGGCTGAACCTGGATAACGGGTTGAAGAAAGTTGTCTAAATATTTGGAAACTTTATAAAAGATAGAATCTCTGGCGGCGATGATTGGCCTGCCCGGCGGCTCTGTCGGGTGCTTGTGCACTTTAGGCAGCGTGTATAATACCGGGGCCACAGGATGTTCTTCAAATAGAGCCATCTGGGTGCTCCTGGTGATAATCCCATCCCTGACTGCTGTTTCCAAAATATTGCTCAGTTCCTGATTATACATCATGGTCGGATCCGCACTTAATTTGGCATAGACAGCTGTATCTCCCAGCTGCCGGTAGATCTCATTCCTATACTGTCCCAGATCTTGTACAACAATTCCGCCCCCCTTGTCGGCGGGGCGGATTATGATGGACTGGTCCTTGCTCAAGGCTTTAAGTGCTTCCATCTCGACTTTGGACAAATTGGGTCTATACTGTCCTTCCCGTTTATCAACCTCAAGCACTTGCTGATCCAGCGTTCTGTTAAAGCATTTTAAGTAGGTATTCATACTCAAAGGGTCAAACTTGGATTTGCTGCGAATCCCTGTGCCAGACTCCATTGCTCTAGGTGTGGACAAGTTGGAAAAATGTTCTTTGAGTCGGAGCTTACGGTCAAACTTGTAATGGTCCAGTTTCCACTGGAACTTATCAAAACTGCTGGAAGGCACAAAAGACAATCCTTTATTTAACACCCGTAATTCCGTCTCCGATAGTGTCCGACTGGACAAATTAAATACTACTTGTTTTTCTTCTTGGTAGTGGCTTTTGTACGTCCTCTGCCACTGCCTCCCTCTTCGGGTAACCGGTCTCCTTTTGCGTCGCGCTGAGCACGCGTACTCACCCCTAAAGGGGGTTTGTTCGCTGCACCTCTCTTCTTTGTCTCAAATTCGCTTTGGGAGGAATTCCCTCCACTTGAGGACTCCGTGTCTCCAGGAAAATGTCTGAATCTGTGTTGTCGAGATCTGTATTGTCTTTGTCCATCAGGGTGTTGTGCCCAAGAATAGACCTTACATTCAGCGTAGTCTTTCTGTACCAGCTGCAATTTGTCCCGTTTAAACTTAACGAGCTCACGCCGGTATTTCTCGACTTGGATAGTCAGTTTTTCCATCCAGTTCTCCTTCTCGTCTGTTTTGAGGGTGTCTAAATGTGCCACCTCAAAAGCTGCTTTCTTTTGACGGATCTCGGTCAATTCCCTGGTTGACTCCTCAATCACGAGTAAGATGAGATCCAGGCTGCATTTATTGAGAATAGCAGCCCATTTTCTACAAAACTCAGCGTTATATTTCCCAATCGTTGGGATATTTCGTATCCGGAACCCTCTGGGGATTTGCCCACTCCTGTGATAATCTGATAAGGTCACCCCGTGTAAATAAAAATCGATTTCTTTTTTGGATAACCTCAGTAATTGTGTGAACAGCTGTTCAGGTGCCTCCAGGCCACCTGTTGCTTCCAGCTTGTCCTTCACTCTGATACTGTCCGCATCGGCGTCCGAATAACTCCACGTTTCTCCCGTGGGTAAAACTACATTTCTGTAGCCAGTATTGCTCTGCATGCTGCGTGATGTTAAAATCAAAAACACGAACCGGCCAGGATAGAGTGACTATGCACTCAGCCCACCTGATTACCGGGGAGAATCCAGACAGTCAATTGATCATAGAACCTAAGACGCGGTGCCTTGTGTCCCGTGTATTGCTGCGGTTGGGTGCTGTCCCACCGCTACTCCACAACACACGTGTATCCACTATCCGTATACACCGGCACTCAGCAAAGTCGACAAATATGCCCAGGTGCCTTCCAAGAATAAACCCTGGCTCGGGTCTAAATAGTCACAGTGAACAGAGGCGGCACTCTCAGGACTTATAGTGGTAGTATAAATGAAGAAAAAACAGCTAAACCATAGCTCTGTCGATTAACGTTTCGATTTATAGCAAAACCGTCATCAGAATCATATAACACATAATACAAACAAGACATACTTACATAACCTCGTATCCCCCCGTCAGGAAGCCGCCAGCGCCGCGCCGTCTCCCGAGTCAATGACGTCACACATGCGACGCGCGCCCTCCGGAGCGCTCAGGTGACCACCCGGCGTCATGGCAACCTGATACACAAAAATACAAACCAGTGAAAAAAAACATAAAAACAACAGCAGTCGAGTATACTGACATAATTAGGGGTTTAAATAACCATCCTATGTTCATAATGCCTACACCAATGCAGCACAGCCTGAAAACATATTAATGGGCTATAGCTAATAAAGGAAAAAACATATACCTTGAAGTAAAAATAATTTAAGGCACTCAATCACGGGCTCAGCACCTTACGCTACAAAATTATTGATCAAGCACCCAAGAGAATGCGGGGGGGTGACAGACACAGGGCACTGCTGCAGAGAGAATCGCGGTGGATTCACCGTCTGGATACGGTCTCTCCGCGTGGCTTAAATGAGATGTTACCTTTAAGCTGCTTTTTGTAATATAGCTGTCTCTTCAGGTTATCTGTTTGGTCCTGATTCTCAGTATGCCTTTCTCTGATCTAGTTACATGCTTTTTTTTTCACTTCAAGGTATATGTTTTTTCCTTTATTAGCTATAGCCCATTAATATGTTTTCAGGCTGTGCTGCATTGGTGTAGGCATTATGAACATAGGATGGTTATTTAAACCCCTAATTATGTCAGTATACTCGACTGCTGTTGTTTTTATGTTTTTTTTCACTGGTTTGTATTTTTGTGTATCAGGTTGCCATGACGCCGGGTGGTCACCTGAGCGCGCCGGAGGGCGCGCGTCGCATGTGTGACGTCATTGACTCGGGAGACGGCGCGGCGCTGGCGGCTTCCTGACGGGGGGATACGAGGTTATGTAAGTATGTCTTGTTTGTATTATGTGTTATATGATTCTGATGACGGTTTTGCTATAAATCGAAACGTTAATCGACAGAGCTATGGTTTAGCTGTTTTTTCTTCATTTATACTACCACTATAAGTCCTGAGAGTGCCGCCTCTGTTCACTGTGACTATTTAGACCCGAGCCAGGGTTTATTCTTGGAAGGCACCTGGGCATATTTGTCGACTTTGCTGAGTGCCGGTGTATACGGATAGTATATATATATATATATATATATATACATACACATATACACACACACATATCACGAGGATGGGAATGAATAAATATATCATGTGTGGGATCATATTGTTCAGAGTCACAAGCACTAATCCGGTGGGTGTGAGGATATTGTCTCATATTGCGGCAATAAGTTATTAGCAATACCGGATTCATGTATGATAATGTGGTGGGTTTAACTGGTCTTGGGGCGGGAACTCAGATGTAAACAACAGTAATCACATCTCAGGACTGTCATCGCCCACCGGTTGAGCTGATCGATGATCCCCAGTGCACTGGATATGTACCACCCCCGGACCAATGGAAGAAGAGCTTACATTCCCATTGTACTGTTTTTGGACCCATTGTTTAAAAGAGGCTTCCTGGCCAGGCTCAGTGCTAATTCTCTGAAGGTCATCTTGCTAAGACAGACTGAGTCCTGGGTCCAGGAGAGCTCGCAAACAAACGTAGGTATTATTGGTTGTAGCTCTTCTCTGTGATATTGTTGTATTTCTGAGTATATCCCTTTTAGTAAATACTTGGTGCTGCAATGAACCACACAAAAACATATACAACTGGTGTCGCATTCCGTTCTTGTTTGGGTATAGAAGTGTATTCAGCCACACGTGTCGCTGTATAGTGCGCATAATGTGTCGGCGTGCATACGCTACATGCATTCACGTTGTAGGGATATTGTCTGCATTCAGCGGCCGCAGCGGCCCGAACCATAGTATTGTAAGGTATAGTATTTCCCTGTAAGTTAAACGAACTTAACACTACCTAGTTGTGGTGTTGGAAGCAAATACAGCAAAACTAACAAACACAGTCAAAGCAAAGTTACTACAGTTCCAACAATGTGGTCCCAGAGAATCAAATGTCGAGACACTTGAAGGATGCAGAACTAAAACAGTTTTGGTGGAAGTCATGCCCACAGCAGTTTATCTCGAAAAATGTTCTTCTATAGCGGCCCTAAAGGTCATAATTTTGAAGCATGGTCAAAGATAAAACGAAGTGTAAACATCTCAGAATTTTTTGAAGTACAGCCTATGTGCACATACCAACAAAAAAAAGCTGCATCAGTAAAAGTGCATCAAGCTTTGGTACTGCCATGAAAGCAAAAGGGTACAGATTATGGAATTCAAGTTCCATAAAGCTTGTCAAGTCTAGAGAGGTCATATTCAAAGATATCACACAAGTCACCGAAAAGCAGGAAGTTGATACATAAAACGAGTAAGTGTCACTGGACATGTCAGCAGCTGGAGATGTATCTGAACCAGAGGCTACCAGCGAGTAAGTTCAGCCATGGATAGGCCTTCTGCAAGATCAAATATCGGCAAGCCACCTATGAGGTATGAACAATTTGCAAATATAACATTCAGGGAGTCTGGAGTTTAGACTTACTGGTCTTTTAAACTAGGGGGCTAATTCAGACCTGATTGCTGCTGTGCATTTTTGCACAGCTGCAATCAGGTCTGAACTGCGCATGCGCTGGCACCGCAGTGTGCCGGCGCATGCCAGACAGCCAACGGCTGTCTTATCCCTGCCAACGCCTCTGCTTGATTGACAGGCAGAGGTGGTCGCTGGGTGGGAGGGGGTGGGCCGGCACCGCTTGGCCGCCATTTAGGGGGCACGGGCCCGGCAACGCAGGCATGCCCGGCCTGCCTTGCCTGTGGGGGTGGGCCGCGGTGGCTGCATGACGTCACATGCAGCCGCTGTGACCCAGGCAGCGACGAGTAGCTCCCTGCCAGCGCGCAGGAGCTGCGCTGGTAGGGAGCTACTCTTCCAGTACAAAAGCATCGCCACTGTGCAATGCTTTTGTACTTTAGCACATCTATGATCAGGTCTGGATTAGGCACTACTGTGTGTTCGCTGTGCGTATTTTGTGCTAAAATGCAAATACTGTAATGATACATGCATGCACAGGGATGTTTAGGAATACTGGTGGTCAGGATCCCAACAGAATGCAGACAGCGGCATCCTCCCAATGGATCCTGGTGAGTATTTTAACCCTAACTCACCCCTCCAGCAGCCTAACCATAACCGTTCCCTACCGCAGCTTAACACTAACAAACCCACCACCCCCACAACCACTACCCCAGCCTAACCTTCTCCCTAGTGCCTAACCCTAACCCCAGTACTTACCATCAAGATCCGGGATGCCTCTGACCACTGGGATCCTGACTGCATTCCCATGCATAAATATGTATAATACACAATCACTTTTAGAATGAGGTTGTGTAGCCTATATCTAATACCTTCTACACATAGTGCCATGCCATACCAAATAAGGTCAAAACAAAAACACAATATATTTTGAAACATATTCTATTAGGAGCAGCTGGCACGCTCTGATGATGAGCCGCCGGCAGAGCCGGCGCTACCCGCTCAGCAAGGGGATGCAGTGCAGGGAGGCGCCGTGCTGAAGGGAGGCGCCGTCCTGCTCTGCAACCCCGCTGATGCTGGCAGCGTGTAGCGCGGCTCTCTCCCTGCATCCTTCCCCAGAGAGCGGCCTCAGGCCGACGGGTATAATTTTTGGGGCGTGGCCTAATCGTGGCGGCGTGGCCACGCCCCCTTGTGAAAAAGTTTTTTTTTTTTAATAACTTTGGCATGTTGAGCAGGGTGTAGGGGTTCGGGTGGGGGGGAAGGGGTGGGGGGGGAGGAGTCCTGAGCCCTGAGCCAATTTGAGGGGGGAGTGTGATCACTTCCCCCCACTACCCAAATAGGCATTGGCTCAGCAGTAGCAGCAGCCTCACAGCAGCACAGCACACTGCAGCATGTGCTGTGCTGCCAAGATGCGTGCTTATGCTGCTGTCCAGTAAGAAGGAAGGGGGTAGGGAGTGCAGTGGACCAGGGCCCCACCGGGCCCTCCATCAGTCAGTGGCCCGAGAAATTAGTACCCGTACCCTCCCTCTCGGCATAACTGCCGACATCCTACAGAGCCGCTGCTGCGGGGGTAACGGCGCCTCCGAGAGACATGAGGAGAAGGCAGAGGAGGAGCAGCGCCGGAGTCGGGGACCTCCTGCAGGTACTGGGGCAGTGCTGTGGAGGGAATGAAGGATGTACCTGGCATAATATGTATAATAGGCTCTACCTGGCCGCATGTGTATAAGGTGCTTTCCTGTGTGGGTACTACTGTGCAGTGTAATGTGACTAACGGACATTACTGTGCGGTGTAATGTGACTAACGGACGCTACAGTGCGGTGTAATGTGACTGACGGACTCTACTGTGCGGTGTAATGTGACTGACGGCACTACTGTGTGGTGTAATGTGACTGACGGACACTACTGTGCGGTGTAATGTGACTGACGGCACTACTGTGCGGTGTAATGTAACTGACGGACACTACTGTGCGGTGTAATGTGACTGACGGACACTACTGTGCAGTGTAATGTGATTGACAGACACCACTGTGCGGTGTAATGTGACTGACGACACTACTGTGCGGTGTAATGTGACTAACGGACGCTACTGTGTGGTGTAATGTGAATAACGGATGGTACTGTGCGGTGTAATGTGACTGATGGACACTACTGTGCGGTGTAATGTGATTGACAGACACCACTGTGCGGTGTAATGTGACTGACGACACTACTGTGCGGTGTAATGTGAGTAACGGATGCTACTGTGCGGTGTAATGTGACTGACGGACACTACTGTGCGGTGTAGTGTGACTAACGGACGCTACTGTGTGGTGTAATGTGAATAACGGACGGTACTGTGCGGTGTAATGTGAATAACGGACACTACTGTGCGGTGTAGTGTGAATAACGGACGGTACTCTGCGGTGTAATGTGAATAACGGACACTACTGTGCGGTGTAATGTGAATAACGGACGCTACTATGCGGTATTATGTGAATAACGGACGCTACTGTGCGGTGTAATGTGAATAACGGACACTACTGTGCGGTGTAATTTGAATAACGGACGCTACTGTGCGGTATTATGTGAATAACGGACGCTACTGTGTGGTGTAATGTGAATAACGGACACTACTGTGCAGTGTAATGTGACTGACGGACACTACTGTGCAGTGTAATGTGACTGACGGACACTACTGTGCAGTGTAATGTGACTGACGGACACTACTGTGCAGTGTAATGTGACAAACGGACAGTACTGTGTAGTGTAATGTGACAAACGGACAGTACTGTGCAGTGTAATGTGACTAACGGACACTACTGTGCAGTGTAATGTGACTAACCGACACTACTATGCTGTGTAATGTGACTAGCGAACACTACTGTGCAGTGTAATGTGACTAAAGGGCATACTATGCGGTGTAATGTGACGAGTGAACAACACTGAGCAGTGTAATGTGACTAGCGAACACTACTATGGGGTGTAATGTGACTAACGGACACTACTGTGCAGTGTAATGTGACTAATGGACACTACTATGAGGTATAATGTGACTAGCGAACACTATTGTGCAGTGTAATGTGAATTGGTACTATTCTGTGGCCCCTATATTTTTGGCGCTTCCCCCTGCTGGGGCAAGCTGCATGTGTAAAAGGGTGCTCTACCTGGCGCAAAGTGTAGAAGGGTGCTCTACCTGGAATAATGTGTGACTGGCTCTACCTGGTGCAATATGTAAAAGGGGGCTGTATCTGGCGTAATGTATATAAGGGGCACTACCTGGCGTAATGTATATAAGTGGTAAAACTGTGTGGCGTAATTTTGAATAATATTGACTACTATGTGTCATAATTATTTTACGCCCCTATATTTTATGTAATTTTTTTATGACCCTATATTTATGGATCTTGAGGGGGGGGGGGGGGGGACCAAAATGTCTAATTACAGCTCTGAGGATGAGATCGGTCACATTTGTATTTGTAGAAAGGCGCAAAATTGATAGTTTGCAGGAGGGCGCCGAACCCCCTAGCACCGGCCCTGGCCGCCGGCTTGCTGTCCCCAGCTTCCTGGCTGATGCTAGCTTGCCGGGATGCTCAGGAGCCTCTGCCTGGCGGCTTCCTGCGGTTGCTTTGCGACCTGGCATGCCGGGAGGGGAGCTTTGTACATGCAGCACTCAGGCTGCAAGAGAGAGATATCTTAGGGCTGGATGTGGAATGTGCAGTGCACAGGTTGCACGGAATTAGTAATTAAGGAGGCTTCATGGAACCAGTTCATTGGTCACTACTCCCTATATATGTTCAGTCTGCCATTGTGCTGTGCTGAACATAGTCCCTGTCTGCTGCGGGAGCCCTCGTCGCTGTGTTCCAGTTCCTGTTTACGGAATTCACGCCTGTTTTTCAGTGATCGTTGATCGTGTCAGCTCTGGTTTCCAGCCCCTGCTCTGTACCAGCCCACTCCATTGAATAATATTTGCTAATTATATGCCTTAGTCTTCCTTTAGTATTCGTTCAGTACTAGCTGTAAGATTAGTACAGTTCCTCCAAGCCCGGATGTTATCCCCGGTGTGGGGTGTCTTTTGTGTTCGTTCCCTTTAGTATTTTACCTTGCCCTGCCTGTCAGGACCTAATCCTCTCAGTATTTAAGTTTTAGTAACTCAGCCATAGTTTACCTTCCCTTCTCCCTGTACATCCTTGCTGCCCACTTAGTAGTCTTAGGGTTTCAGTTTCTGCCAGCTTTGACTCAGGTCACCACGGGGTTGAGCTCATACTACCACCAGTGGCGTAAGTCCTGTTGGGCATTCCAGTACCGGTAGACACATACAGTCTTACGGGAAAAGCGGCTCTTACAGACAATAAGACCTGATGTGTGCGTTCTATGAGTCTCAACCCCGGGCGTACAAGGGTCACTGCCTGATGATCTATGAATCACGTTGGACTCCAAAAGAAAATCTCAATCCCACCGTAACATATTCACGTTTAGCTAAAAAAAAAAAAAAAAATACAATTATTGTGTACAGTGAGTTTCCTACTTAGATAATTTTATCCTAATTAATTTTAACTTCTGTTCAACTTCTATATAGTCTGTAGTTTATATACAGTAGTTTCAATGATTCAAGCAGCAAAAATAATTGTATTAAAAGCAGAATACATACACTGTGATTCAGTTGTATTGTGCACAAAATTCTATTTAATTAAATGTTTAACTGAGATAAACTAATTATGCAATTAGATTAGTTTGGAGCTAATTAACTCTAATACAGTAAATGAATGCACTGGAAATGGAAGCTTAATTTATGCTTACTATGGAAACTGGATCATATTGTATAACTTGCACAGTGAGTGTAGTCGTTGTGAGGGCCGGATTAAGGTCTGTAGGGGCTCCTGGGCAACAAATTTGTGGAGGCCCCTGTCATTAAAATTTCAAAGTGATATGTTTGCTGAAAAAAAAGTTAAAAATAAATTTTCTCTGGCTGGGCCACAGGATTATCCACAGGATAACATTGGGATATGGTTGAGTGACAGCGGAAATGGCACCAACACGGTCACAAGCTTTCTGGCCTCCCAGGATGCATCGGGGCCTCCCCATATAGTCCCGCCCACTGACTCAGTCAAATCAGTTTTTTGCTTGGTGCGGCAGGAAGCCGCATGGTCACAGGGCTGCTGTGAATAAAGCAGCCTGAAGCTTTTGTTATTTTATTTTTATAGACTTACTATGTTTTTTGAGCGACTTTTCTTAACAGCATCTTAAACGCATACTGGAAAGAGTCGCTCCAACAACTCCCCACCGGGTCGCAACAACGCTTACCTTCGCGGTACAGTGCTGTCTCGACGGGCGTCTGTGTCGGATGTTCTAGCAGGTCCAGCAGACGTAACCAGGCTGTGGCCGGAGCATGGGGGGGCGGTAAGTCTATGGATTTCCTCTTACTAGGGGGGTCCGGACACACCTACGCTCTGGGGATCATAGGTGCCAGGACTAGGTAGAAGCCACAGTCCTTAGAGTTTAAGTCAACAGGGGGATTCAGACGCTCTCCTGGCAGCCCCTCCTCCGAGTTCATGACTAGTTTCCGCGCATCTCCCGTCCATGAACTGAATGACCTCACTTCCGTCTCAGACGCTACCACGAGGGTACTCGGTCGCAGCTTAGACGTTGCGGTTGTGTACACTAGAGATCCTAGTAAAGGCATAGACCGAGTCGCAGGCCTTAGCGTCTGCATACACGTGGAAGTCGCTGAGCGTCCGTGTCCGTCAGTGAGTGACTGTGTCCGTTATCAGTTATCAGAAGCGGTAGTGTACATCACTAGCGTCTGAATCCACTCAGCGTCTTACGATCTCATTTGCTTGGATATGGAAGTGTGGTGAGTCTTCCTGTATCCCGCTCTACAGAGGAAGGATATACAGTACTAAAAATTCTCTCTACTTGTTAGTATGAATTGTTAATTTTTAGTACATATTGCATATGAGATCTGTATATTACTGTGTTTTCTGCATGTTATGTTGAAAAAAGAACCAGTTAAAAACAGAAGTACAATTTTTCTACTTACTTGTAAGTTGTTATGGGGGTTGTATTCTCATATGACAATGTCTAATGCCTTAACATGTGACTGACTGCTAGTATGTGTGCTGACTTTTCTATGTAACGTCAGTCCTGTTCTGACCCTCAATTCAGGTGCACGGCTGTGGTCAGATTGATCTCACTTCTATATATCCATATATAGGTGATTTTCAGTCACAAAATTGCGTAGTCATTAACAGATTATTACCATGTCTGTGGGTGGCAAAAGTGACTAGGAGAATTTATCAAGCACTCCTACATCCCTAACATGCTTATCTTGTAAGACAGGGTTAATTGGTATGGACCAATTGGTCACTTATGAGGGGTTGTATGCGAACTGTTTTGCTTTTCAGCAAAGTAAAAAACAGGAGTTGGTTCAACCACCAACAGAGCCACCATGAAATATGTTTGCAAAGACTCTATCTTCGATAGCAGACAGGTTAACTCCGGTAGCACCACCTCAAGGGTTAGGTTACACTATTAACCCATACATGCAGCTCCCTTCCTACGGCTTGGTTCCAGTAGCCTCAACAAGCAACCAAGGGACAGGTAAGACTAAGACGGATACGTCTATGTGGCAGACTACACAAGATGATACAACAGATGATGACACAGTATATTCATTTCAAATACTCTGTATGATGATCAGTCGCAGAATTTTAGTTCAGAGGATGTAGCAGAACTTATTGATGCTGTGAAGGCTGTTCTCTCTTTGGAAGAGCCAGCCAAGACAGTATTAAAATCTAAAGCACCTGTGTTTAAACGAACAAAATTAGTGAGAACTGAATTCCCAGCGTCAGATGAGCTGACAGAAATGATGGATGAGTCTTGGGCGATGCCCAGTAAAAAATATAAGATTCCGAAAAGATGGAATTCTTATTATCCATTTCCAGCTGCGGATTGTTCGAAAAGAGAAGTTCCTCCAAAAGTAGATGCACATGTGCTGCGACTTGTGCATAAATCTGCTTTACCACTGTCATCTACCTCGCTAAATGATGTCACAGACAGAAGGGTAGATAGCTTCTTGAAAAATGTATTTTCTCTAGTAGGAGCAGTGGTAACACCTGCTATTGCTTCGGCCTGGGTAGCAAAGGCAATGGGCGAATGGATAGAGGAACTTGAGAATGACATCTCTTCTCCTAATAGGGAGCAAGAGTATCATTTAAGCCATTTAAGACAATCTGCCCAATACTTAGAAGAAGCAGCAATTGATATGGGTACAGTTGCTTCTAAAGCTTCAGCCTTGACAGTAGCCGCTCGCAGAGCAGTTTGGCTACATAACCTGGAAAGCAGATGCGGAATCCAAGAAAGAATTGGAAGCATTGCCTTTCATTGGTAATATGTTGTTTGGGAAACCATTATCTGATATCCTAGAATCAAAGGCTGAGCAAAGAAGGTCAGATTTCCGGCTACTTATAACCCTAAGTCTAAGGGTTCAAAGTTTCGCTCATTTCGTTGGCAAAGCAAAGCGAAAGCTAAAGAGGAGTCTAAGCAACCCCAGTTCAAAACCAGGAGTAGGAAGCAGTGGGCTAGCAAAAAGCCGGCTTCCAAGCCTGAACAGAAGCCATCAGCCTGAAGAGACGGGCCTACGCCTGGAGGATTCCAGGGTTGGGGTCCGACTCCTTCATTTTGCACACATATGGCAGCAGTCAACAACAGATGCTTGGGTACAGAAGGTGGTATCTCAGGGGTATGGGTTCCCATTCAGGAGGCAGCCTCCTCAAAGATTTTTTTGCACCAGCCCATCTCGTATAGAGTCGAAGGCCAATGCCCTTCAAGAAGCAGTCCAAAAATGACTGCAGTCAAGTGTGATTGTCCCAGTACCGCCATCACAGAGGGGACAGGGGTTTTACTCCAATCTATTTCTGATCCAGAAGCCAAATGGGTCATATCGACCAATTCTCAATCTGAAAATGTTAAACAAATACATTTGGATCCCGAAGTTCCACATGGAGACGTTACACTCCATAATGTTGGCTATGGAACCGGGAGATTACATGGTATCTCTGGATGTACGGGATGCTTACCTACATTTGCCTATAGCACTGTCTTATCAGTGTTACCTCAGGTTTGCCATCCTCCATGAACATTTTAAGTTCCAAGCTTTGCCCTTTGGGCTAGCAACAGCACTCAGGGTGTTTACCAAAATTATGGTGGTTATGGCAGCTTGTCTGCGCAAACAGGGGATAAGAATATTCCCATACCTCGATGACCTGTTAATCTTAGCACATTCACAAGATTTACTTTTGAGCCATCTTCAACAGACAATAGTTTGTTTACAGAGACACTGGTGGCTCATAAATTGGGAAAAGTCGTCTCTGAATCCGTCACAGCGGATGGTTCATTTGGGGGCCATATTGGATTCAGACTTACAGAAAGTTCTCTTACCAGAGAAAAAGATAGTCAAGGTGCAGGTCATGGTTCAGGAAGCATTGCACGCCCAGACAATGTCAGTCCATGCAGCAATGCGACTGTTGGGTCTGATAGTATCAACCTTCGATATGGTGGAATATGCGCAATTCCACTCCAGACCATTGCAGCACCTTATTCTGACCAAATGGAACGGAAATCATCAGACGATAAAAAAGCAGATGATAAAGTTTCCAATAAACGTAAAAAGGACTCTAGCGTGGTGGCTACAGACAGACCATTTAAACAAGGGGAGACCCTTTTGGCTAAAAGAGTAGCAAGTCCTGACAACAGATGCCAGCCTGCAAGGCTGGGGTATGGTACTCGGAAGCCTTTGGTTCCAGGGAAAACGGACCGCAAGGGAAAGTCGCCTGCCAATAAATCTGTTGGAAATAAGGGCCATTTACATGGCTCTAGTTCAGGCAAAGGACAGTCTGCAAGGAAGACCGGTCCAGATCCGCTCAGACAATGCGACAGCAGTAGCGTACCTCAATCATCAGGGAGGAACTCACAGCAAAAGATTGATGGAGGAAGTAACTCCCATTCTAAGATGGGCAGAGCTCCATCTCCCAGCATTGTCAGCAGTGTTTGTCCCAGGTGTTCTGAACTGGGAAGCGGATTTTCTCAGTCGACACACCATTCAGGAAACCGAATGGGCATTACACCCAGAAGTGTTTCAGACACTAGTGAACAGATGGGGTCTACCAGAGATAGACCTCATGGCGTCTCGTCTAAACAACAAAGTTCCAAGGTACGGATCGAGAACAAGGGACCCAGGAGCGGTCCTTGTAGATACACTGTCAGTAGAATGGAAATTTCATCTGGCATATCTGTTCCCTCCAATCTCTCTGTTACCCAGAGTAGTGAGAAAAATAAAGCAAGCAAAGGGAGCAATAATGTCACAGCCATCTGGATCGCCTGTCTTTGATGGCGTGGCTGTTGAAACCTCTATCTTAGAAGCTAGAGGATTTTCAAAACAAGTAATCCAAACTATGCTCAGAGCAAGAAAGCCTTCTTCAGCTCGTGTATATCACAGAATATGGCAAACCTATATTCATTGATGTACTGTAAAAAGTTTGAATCCAATATCTTTCAAAGTATCCAGGATTTTGGATTTCCTTCAAGCAGGATTGGATAAAGGTTTGAAGGTAGCTTCCTTGAGAGTTCAAGTATCAGCGTTAACTGTATGGTTTCAGCAAAAGATTGCTAATTTACAGGATGTACGTACTTTTTTTCAGGGAGTTGTACATATTCAACCTCCATTTGTTCCTCCTGCAGCTCCCTGGGATTTGAATTTAGTTCTTAAATTCCTCCAGGGTCCTCCGTTTGAACCACTTAAGAGAGCAGATCTTAAATGGTTAAAGGCTAAAGTACTCTTTCTACTGGCAATGGCGACAGCCAGAAGAGTGTCAGATGTAGGAGCGTTATTGTTATCCTTTCCTAAGTTTTTTTCCAGACAGAGCAGTTCTCAGAACGAGATCTGGTTATCTTCCGAAAGTGGTGTCAAAGTTTCACCTGAATGAAGAGATTGTAGTCCCAGCTTTTCAGGTATCGGGACTATCTGCGGGATAAGCGTCGCTGGACGTAGTCCAAGCTTTAAGAATCTACATAGATCGTACTAGTGCCATCAGGAAAACAGATTCCCTCTTCATCCTCTACAGATTCCATAGAAGAGGATGGCCTGCTAGTAAACAGACGCTGGTGAGATGGCTCCGAATGGTAATATCAGAAGCTTATTCTCATGCAGATCTCCCTACTCCGGCTAACGTCTCTGCTCACTCTACACGTAAGGTAGGTCCTTCATGGGCAGCACAACAGGGGGCTTCAGCAGAACAGATATGTAAGGCAGCCACATGGTCTTCCATAAACACATTCATTAGACGTTATGCCTTGGATACTTTTGCCTCTCATGACTCAGACTTCGGGCGAAAGGTCCTCCTGTGTAATCAGGAGCGTCCCCACCACTAAAATTGGCTTTGGGAATCCCAATGTTAGAAAAAAAGCAATTGGTTTCCCCAGCACCCTGAATGATAACAGTAACCAGATATAAATCCCACATGATAATAGAATTCAGAGATCTTCGTTACACATATTTGCGCAAATGTGTGGTTAAGCCCCAAAGCCGCATCAAGGCCTCTCTGTATATTTGGGGTCCCTAGCGCTATATCTAGGTGCAGGGTGTGGCACCCCAAACATGAAATGTAATTAAAATAGAGAAATAGTGTTAGAAAATTAATAAGTGAAAAGTGTTAATAGAATGTAAAGGTATGCCTCATGTTTGTATCACCCTCTCTATAGCTTCGGCTTCCTAAATACTAATTTATTAACACTATAGTTTTTTACACTGGTATGCCATGCTGGGCTTTCTGGCTCATTCTGGTGTTTTGGGGTGCCACACCCTGCACCTAGATATAGCGCTAGGGACCCCAAATATACAGAGAGGCCTTGATGCGGCTTTGGGGCTTAACCACACATTTGCGCAAATATGTGTAACGAAGATCTCTGAATTCTATTATCATGTGGGATTTATATCTGGTTACTGTTATCATTCAGGGTGCTGGGGAAACCAATTTCTTTTTTTCTTGCTCAGAAATACCCCTTCCTTTCGAGCACCTGAATGATATCACTAAGCTAATTGAGCATTTACCAATCTATATGTCCGGAATCTCAATGTTATCCTGTGGATAATCCTGTGGACCCAGCCAGAGAAATAGACGTTATGGTAAGAACTTACCGTTGATAACGTGATTTCTCTTATGTCCACAGGTATCCACAGGGATCCCACCCTGACGCATCTGATTTAAGGATCTTGACAATCACTAAACCTCTTCCCTCTTGAAGGGTGTGCATGTGTGTTCTTATCCCCTAAATAGGTCTCTACCTGATGCTCCTGCCTAAATCGCTGTGGAAAGAACTGATTTGACTGAGTCAGTGGGCGGGACTATATGGGGAGGCCCCGATGCATCCTGGGAGGCCAGAAAGCTCGTCACTGTGTTGGTGCCATTTCCGCTGTCGCTCAACCATATCCCAATGTTATCCTGTGGATACCTGTGGACATAAGAGAAATCACGTTATCAACGGTAAGTTCTTACCATAAAGTCTATATTATATATATATATATATATATATATATATGCACACACACACACACACACACACACAGGCTTCTGTCCCCTTGAACTTCCAGTTCTGCCTGTAATATTCCAATAAGTAAATTATATATATATATATATATATATATATATATTTGATTGCAAGAGAATGCTGCGCCACTTGTGATACCACAATCCCCAAATAGTTCAAAAAAACACTCCCAGTTATTTGGGCGTCAGCTGTCCCCTAAAAAAACGGCAATGGTAGGTTGCCGCAAATGAGAAATAGGAATACCGGATAGGGGTTCTAAGTGACCTAAGGTGTTTATATATGGCCGAGTACAACAGATATATAAATATATAAAAATATATATAAGAAATATGTCTAAAAAAAGTTTTTTTAAATTTTTAAAAAAAAATTTTTATTTCACAACACTAGAAATGTAGTTAAAATACAGTACCAATAAGTGTAACAATAAAATAAAAATCCTTTATATAAAATACAGTTCTCTAAAAGATGACTATTTTTAAAAAAGGAATGGACATGAATTAAATTCTCAAGTAAAGTGCAGATAGTCTGTGCAAAATACGCTACTCAAATGTGGAAAAAGTATTATGAGTCTTAACTGATGTAGCAGGAGGTCTCTGGGTGAAGGCCCAACGCGTTTCGTCTCTAAGACTTCTTCATGGGGTAAGTCTTAGAGACGAAACACGTTGGGCCTTCACCCAGAGACCTCCTGCTACATCAGTTAAGACTCATAATACTTTTAGAGAACTGTATTTTATATAAAGGATTTTTATTTTATTGTTACACTTATTGGTACTGTATTTTAACTACATTTCTAGTGTTGTGAAATAAAAAAAAATTTAAAAAATTTAAAAAAACTTTTTTTAGACATATTTCTTATATATATTTTTATATATTTATATATCTGTTGTACTCGGCCATATATAAACACCTTAGGTCGCTTAGAACCCCTATCCGGTATTCCTATATATATATATATATATATATAAATAAAATACAGAGCAAGTAAGAGTGGTTAGAAACCTGTAAACGTGTGTGTGTGTGTGTGTGTGTGTGTGTGTATAATATATATATATATACAAACAAATATAAAACCACATCACTCGGCACCCCAGAAGCGGCGTGCAATATCTGCACTCACCTCTAATAGGGTGGGGTGCATGTAGCCCATGGCCACCTACTTAAATATATACAAACAGAAAATTCAGCACTCACCATAGCAAGCTCACTTATCCTCACAACATCAATAAATAAATGATGGGGTTTAGTTAGTCAATTGGACAATGCACAGAAGCCTGCAAACCAATCGCCAAGGTACCCCACCTTCATGCAGGTCCTACCCTATCACAGAGTCTTAAAAATTAAAACATGGCAACTGTATCACACATAATATAACTGCAAATATGCCCACTAGTTTTAATGTGTACCAGCCACATACCTTATGTCTTTTAAATGTCATAGGCGTGCGCAGGGGGGGTGCCTGGTGCGCACAGGCACCCCCTAATGTCTGGCACCCGATTTCATATGCCTGATGCAGCGATCGCCGAGCAGGCTGATTACTGTCCCCTCTGTGCTGCATCCTGTCAGGACTGCATTACTGACTGGACGCCTGGGTTAATCAAGGGTGCCACTGCCACTGGCTTTCAAACTCCCGGCTCCACCTCCATGTACAAAAACAGCGTGATGTGACGTGATTACGTCATGCTGCTCGCATGCCCACCTCTTTCCTTCTATGCTATGCCAACGCCAGCCACTGATGAGGAGCAGCATGCAGCCAGCGTTCCTCTTAGGAAGACAAATTCAATACTGGCAGATGGCCGGCAGCAGCATTGACACGTCACTCGTTTTTTCCTACAGCAGCAGTACTAGTCTGTGACTGTCAGTGTCAGTGAGTGACTGACTTGTAAGTAAGCTGCTGCAGCTTGCAGGGGAAAGAGGGGGAGCCAGACCAGGCTGAGGATGAGCAGTGTAATTGCAGTGAGTGTCATCAGGGGTGTTTGTTTGGTGCAAACCACAACATCTGACAATGCATCTGCATTATTAGGATTGGTACAAGGGTGGATATTATATATTGCATTGACCGTCAATAGATGGTGCTAGACACGCCCAAAAGGCGGTGCTAGACACACCCCTCCGATGGTGCACCCCCTAATAAAATGTGCTGCGCACGCCAGTGTTAAATGTACACTAGTCACCTGACAACTGGCTGATAAATTACTAAGGAGCAGCTGATACAGGTTTAGGACAATTGAGTTTACATAGGGGTGCATGAAAAAGCTTGTGGCCACAGTTAATAAGAGTTAACCAAAGATTAACCCTGCAATATACAAACAAATATAAAACCACAGCACTTGCCACCCCAGAAGCGGGGTGCAATGTCTGCACTTACCACTCTTCTGGGGTGGCGAGTGCTGTGGTTTTATATTTGTTTGTATATTGCAGGGTTAGTCTTTGGTTAACTCTGCTATGGTGAGTGCTGAATTTTCTGTACACATTATTCATGTGTGTATGTGTGTGTATATATATGTACACACACACACACACACACACACACACACACACACACACACACACACACACAGAATATATGTGTATGTATATGAAATTGTTGGGCACTTGAGTACCTGCCTGGCTGCCACGGGCCACACCAAGAAGCAGAGCAGACTGTAAGGTAGTGTTGGCTGGGACTCGGAAGTCAGCAGAGCTGCTCTGCTTTGCCTCAGCTCTGGGTCTGAAATCACAGTCTCGCAAGATAATGTCAAATCTCACGTGACTTCACACTGCAGTGAGTGAAGCTCCTCGGCATACGCAGCTGTAATTGAACAGCTGAGCTGCCAAGGAGGATGGAGAGGAGACAGGTAAATGCTGTACTCCTTCTCTGATGTTTTTTTTGCAGCTGTGAGCACAGTGTGTGGGGGACCCAGGACAACCACCCCTTCCGCCCCGCCATTAATCCGACTCTTGTTGTTATAGAGCTGTAAGATAAAAGGACTGATAAAGAGTAAAGGCCCATATACACTTGCCGATAAAATGAACAACGTCGCTCATTTTCCCCCTTCCTGAGCCACGTTGCTCATTTCATCGGCAAGTGTGTATGCCGCTAGCAACGAACGATGCGCAGCCCTGCGGGTTGCCAACGATTGTCGTTGTTGGCATTGCATGCAAGCTTGATCTGGACTGTCATCCAAGAGCTGCATGCACTTCGGCAGCTGCGTGACGTCACTGAGTGATATGAGCGGTCATATCGCTCAGTGTGTACGTTGTCAAGTGTGTATGGGCCTTTAGACCTACTGTACATGTTTTATTTATTTTAATAGCTGATAGTACTTATTTAATTAGTGTGGCTGCTTAATTGTATGAAGTCAGAGCTGAGGATTTATATCATTTCATTGATATTTCCATTTGGACCGTGGCAGAAAAGGATTTTATATGGTGAAA
Organism: Pseudophryne corroboree; assembly: GCF_028390025.1. Classification (NCBI taxonomy): domain Eukaryota; kingdom Metazoa; phylum Chordata; class Amphibia; order Anura; family Myobatrachidae; genus Pseudophryne; species Pseudophryne corroboree. Next base: position 242,682,055 of record NC_086448.1, read on the forward strand.
ATAACAGATGTTTGTAGTTAATTTTATTTTAATTATTTAAAGTGAATGTAATAATTTGTATTGGTATTTTGCATTTATGTATGTATTATTATTTTTTACATTGTAAAAGTAACTCTATATTTTATTACATTTTAATATTGTGCAAAAATAACATCATGTGACGTGCATTTACTACTTATATGGTCTAGTCATCCTTGTATGCTACACTTGCTGCTCCAGTGTAAAACTGGTACATACACTATGATGATTTTCAGAGCTGGACACATTGGGGTAAATTTACTAAGGTGGACGTTTTTTAGAACTGGTGATGTTACCAATGGTAACCAATCAGATTCTATCCATTATCTTCTAGAAGAAGCTAGATAAATGTTAAGAAGAATCTGGTTGCTATGGGCAACATCACCAGTTCTAAAAAAAACTCCCACCTTAGTAAATTTAACCATTGAGCATGATTCTCAGTCGCTCACAGGGGGTCATTCCGAGTTGATCGCTCGCTAGCAACTTTTTGCAGCGCTGAGATCAGGTTAAATCTCGGCAAAACTGCGCATGCGTATGCACCGCAATGCGCAGGTGCATCGTATGGGTACAAAGAGGATCGGTGCTGGGTGATGGATTTAACGAAGAACCCATTCGCACAGCTGATCGCAAGGTGATTGACAGAAAGAGGGCATTTGTGGGTGTCAACTGACCGTTTTAAGGGAGTGTTTGAAAAAACGCAGGCGTGTCCAAGCATTTGCAGGGCGGGTGTCTGACGTCAATTCCGGGACCGGACAGGCTACAGTGATCGCTGCGGCTGAGTAAGTCCAGAGCTACTCAGAAACTGCAAAAATCTTTTTTGTGCCGTTGGCTGCAAAAGCATTTGCATACTTGCAAAGCGAAAATACACTCCCCCATAGGCAGCGACTTTCTGATCGCAGCACAGCAAATAGTGGCTAGCGAGCGATCAATTCGGAATGACTCCCACATTGCAGATGTTCCAAGAGTTTAGAATTTTATTTACTACTATGCATGCTTGAAAATTCCTAAAAACTCATAAGGCACATGTGTTACACTGTGTTTATGCACAGAGCGATGGAGACACACGGTTTGTGAAATGAATTGGGTGCTTCTGAGGGGTGGCTATGAGATGCACAGAGATGTACTGTTTCATCGGAGTGTTATGGGATTGCCACAGGCGTGATGCAGAACTGGTTGTGAGCTCAGACGCTTAATCACTCACATTGGGGGCCATACTCTGTACATACAGTAACATTGGACTGATGCACACTTCATCATTTCATTTGTTGGACCAGTTAATATGCACCAATCGGAATTTCAGTGTCTAAAGACTCTCAAAATGGGCATCTTAGTCCTCTCAGATGCATGGCTGTACACTGGGAAAGGGCTTATATATTAGTATAAAGTCGCACACACACACACACACACACAGATCTGGTAAAAGACGAGCACACAGACACGGCAACACCCGATTCAGAAGAATCAGGCCCATTATGAGAAAGATGTTACTGAGCATATAAATGTAACTTGTAAAAACAATTTGTTTATATACAGTACATAAGTTTTTTTTTTTAAAGATATCTGAAAGCATAGGTAGCCAACAGCATCAGGCCCAATGGGAACATTCCTTTTGTTGGTACCTGAGTGACACCATAAATAGCTACATTTTAAAGGGGCTCATGAAGGGGGGTAAGAAGGGGGGAGTCAAAAAGCTGCATCAAAAAGTGTGACCGATACTGTTTATCCGAAGTGTGAAATCCAAGTGTGTATGCAGAGTGTTGCATCTGGTGCGTGGTGTTGAAATTATAGCTGGGTCACTGATTTATAGGATTAAACATAATTTTGTGCACATGAGAAACAGTGCTTTCCAATGTTGTTATTAAATGTAATAAAATATTATATTCTACTTATTAGGCATATTTCTCCCAGTACTTCCCTTTATACATTAAGCAGTAGGAGTAGGAGACTGCTACACAACCCACTCACGGGTTAGTAACCTGTGAGGATTTCAGGTTAATCTTTTAGGGAGCACCTTTTACCCATATAGGCTTGACTGTAGTCTTGTGTATATGTCCTACTAGGTATTATTAACTACAGTAAATATATCCTTGCGAGCCACAGTTGTGTCCCAATGCCATCCTCTAGGTGTTAGGGAGGTGTACATGCTCACTAGTGTCAGTCCTGTATTTTCTGCTTTCTGAGTTTATAGTTCAGGCTTCTCTCCCCAGTCTGTCCTAAGTGGGCAGTGTGGATTGTGTAACGGTTAGCATTACTGCCTCACAGCACTGAGCTCATGGGTTTGATTCCCACCACGGCCCTAACTGTGTGAAGTTTGTATGTTCTCCCTGTGCTTGCAAGGTTTCAGTGGAGCTGATGGCAGGCACTCAGCAGCAGCAGCCGCAAGCCAACGGGAACTACGGGCATGCTTGCGGGGGGCGGCAGCACTCTGGAGCGGGAGGCACTAGCCCAGCTTCAGGTGCAGATAATTTCTGTATGTATTTATTTGTGTGCAAATGTGTGTATACATATGTATATGTACTATACACACACACACACACACACACATATATATATATATATATATATATTTATTTTTGCAAGGAGTTGGGGTTTCCAAATTTGTAATTATATATATATATATACATATATATATATATATATTGTGACAAGAACACTGGGATAGTGTTTGAGGGCAGGTATGTTTGTCCCAGGTTCTTGTCTTACATGTATTAGAAAAATGAAAACTTCTAGGAATATGTTTTGTTTTGTTAGAACCTTTTCAGTTTGTTGGAAAATCTGGATAAGGGCCCTGAAAGAGAGATGGGGCAAGTTCCAGACATTGGGCCCAGTTCGGGTCTTTGGCCTCACAGAAGGCTAATCAGGCTTTCAGCTGTGTAAGAGTGTTATAGAGCTGCTGGCCTGATTAGGGTGGGCAGACTGCCTGGGAAGACTACAGGATCTCTGTGAGAGAAACACGCTTCCTGATACAAGTGAGCTATACAGTGTTTACTGGAGAACTCTGTGTTTTTTGTTTAGTGATAGTTAGGAACATCTTGTGTTTAGTTAGTGCCGGACAGGCAAGGTATTTTCTTTTGCTGTTTGTTTTATTTTCTGTATAATAAAACTGGCTGGGGCCAGTTGTACCGGAAACTGGACTTGTGTGGTTCCTCAGCTGCTGCAGGCTGCCATTTATCCCAGGAAACGGCACCTTGTACCCTTACAGTGTTACAACATGGTGGAGAATGCGAGCATGCCGTTCTGCGCATAAGTGAAAGAAGCAGCTTTGTGAGGCCTGCAGAAAATGGTGGTTTATGCAGATACAGCCCAGTGTGAAGTTACTGAGACTCGCCCTGAGGATTTGATATATGTCCTGGGTGAAAGCAGCTACAAAGCCGCCTGAAAAATCTGTCGACATGGAGGAACTGCTTAAAGCCTTGCTGCAAGCTACAGCGGCTCAGCAGGAGGCCAACAGACAGCAGCAGGTGGCAATGGAGGAATATAGGAGACAACAGCGGGCAGCTGTTGACGAACTTTACAGGCAACAGCGTCAGGATAGAGAGGCCTTAACAGAAGTGGTGCAGAGCCTTGCAGCCCGGATTGGAGATGTGGCAGTCAGCAGTCAGTGCTCCGACCAGCTCTAGTTCTATACGGGCCAGTCACTTCCTGCAGAAAATGACAGATGCTGATGATGTGGAGGCCTACCTGACTACGTTTGAAAGGACTGCCGAGCGTGAGAACTGGCCGAAAGCACAGTGGGCCAGTCTGCTGGCACTTTTTCTGTCAGGTGAGCCCCAAAAAGCGTACTTTGATTTAAGCCCTGCTGAGGCTCGGGACTATGATAAACTAAAGACTGAGATCCTGACCCGCCTGGGAGTCACGCTGTCAGTACGAGCACAACGGGTGCTCCGTTGGGTGTACGCCATGGAGAAGCCTCCTCGCTCCCAGATGCATGACCTTATTCAGCTAACAAAAAAATGGTTACAGCCAGAGACATTAACTGGTCCCCAGATGGTTGAAAGAGTCGTCATGGACCGCTACTTGAGATCTTTGCCCATGGTCCTGCGCAAGTGGGTGAGCCATGGAAACCCGGGTACTGCTGACCAATTAGTGGACATGGTAGAGAGGTATTTGGCAGCAGAGGAACTACTGATGACCACCCAGCAACCCATAGATCCTCGACAGCGCCCTTCAGTAAAGACTGGTAAGACTGTTCCGTGGGAAAATGTTGCTGGGCGGATAAGAGAACGCAAGGCTGGAGAGACTGTAAACACTGGCCCTGGAGACAGGCCAATGGGGCTAGAACGGTCTATGCTGCCCAAACGGGTTGATAATCGTGTGGTTAAATGTTTTAGGTGTGGTATGCCAGGTCATGTTATTGCCAATTGCCCAGTCACGCAAGAACCCATGCAATGTGATGCTGCCTTTGAATGTCGCAGAATGTCTTTCTTTGCTAGGTTAGCCTGTACTGTGGTACCTTCACCTGAGCTGGAAAAACAAATGTGTGATGTGTTCTTAAAGGGTAACCGGGTAGAGGCCTTGCTAGATTCAGGAAGTTTAGTTACCCTCGTGAAAGCTGGGTTAGTGAACCCCTTAAAGGTCCAGAAAATACCTATTGGGGTAACTTGCATACATGGGGATACCCAACATAATGTCACTGCTGAAGTGAATATAGAAACTTGTTGTGGGTCAGCAATTGTTAAAGTAGGACTGGTCCCCACCTTGGTGCATGAGGCCATAATAGGGAGGGATTTTCCTCATTTTTGGAAACTGTGGGTATCACGGTTATCAACAGATGTGAGAAGTAAAGAGCCAGTTGATAATACCGGTGATTTTATGGATGTACGTGTGTCTTCGTAACTTTCTGACCCTTTGCCTTTTGCTAATTTGGCTGGCGAAGTGACAGATGGGGAGTCCAGTGAGGACCCTCTTGCTGGGAACAGAGACATAGTAGTTAGAACTGAAAGCGTGCCTGACCTGGAGGTAAAGAAGGATCTGTTTGCATCTGAACAGTTAAAGGATCCTACCTTAATAAAGGTTAGGGAGAATGTTAAGGTTGTTAATGGGGAACCTGTGGTACCAGGTGACAGGGTTACGTATCCCCATATGGCCATCTGTAATGAGCTCTTGTACCACATTGTCAAAAGGGGTGAGGATGTGTTGGAAAAGCTGGTAGTTCCCCAGCCTTATAGGAGAACGGTACTAGATTTAGCTCATAGTCACGTTACCGCAGGACATTTAGGGGCAGAAAAAACCACTGCAAGAGTTTACAAAGGTTCTTTTGGCCAGGGGTTTATAAAGAAGTGTCTGAATATTGTTCTTCCTGTCCTGAATGCCAGTATCATGGCCCTAGACCCCATTTCAGGAGCCCACTAGTTCCCATGCCTATTATAGAGGTCCCGTTTGACAGAATAGCCATGGATCTCGTGGGGCCCTTGTTAAAGTCTGCTTGGGGCCATCAGTATATCCTGGTACATATGGACTATGCCACTCGATATCCTGAGGCTGTCCCTTTACGCACTATCACAACCAAGGCAATAGCTAGGGAGCTGGTGCAGGTTTTTAGTAGAGTGGGAATACCAAAAGAAATTTTGACTGACCAAGGTACTCCATTTATGTCAAGGATCATGAAGGAATTGTGCAAATTATTTAAGGTCACTCACCTCAGGACGTCCATCTACCATCCCCAAACGGATCGTTTGGTGGAAAGGTTTAATAAAACATTAAAAAGTATGTTAAAAAAGGTTGTTGAGAGAGATGGGAAAAACTGTGATTGTTTGTTGCCCTACTTGTTAATGGCCATCAGAGAAGTTCCTCAGTCCTCTACGGGGTTTTCTCCATTTGATTTGTTGTATGGTAGACACCCCAGAGGGCTGTTGGACATTGCCAAAGAGACGTGGGAAGGACAGCACACTCCTTATAGAACCGTTATTGAACATGTATCACAAATGCAGGATAGGATTGCAGCCGTGGTACCTATTGTCAGAGAGCACATGGAACAGGCCCAAAGTGCTCAACAGAGGGTATATAACCGGAGTGCCAAGATACGGGAATTTGCTCCTGGAGATAGAGTTCTTGTTTTGGTATCCACTGTGGAAAGCAAATTCCTAGCTAAATGGCAGGGTCCATTTGAGATTAGGGAAAAAGTGAATGAGGTTAATTACAAAGTATACCATCCGGGAAAGAGAAAACCCGAACAAATCTACCATGTTAACTTAATCAAACCCTGGAAAGCTAGGTTGTCTCTGTCAGCGGAGCCTTGCCCTTCGGTGTCTTCACCTCGGTTGCTTCCCGCAGTAAAGGTGTCAGAGACATTATCAGCTGATCAGAACAATCAGGTTAAAGAATTTCTCATCCAAAATAGGGAGATATTTTCAGAGCTGCCTGGCCGAACGACCATAATAAAACATGACATTGTCACAGAACCAGGGGTCAGGGTTCATTTAAAGCCATATAGGATTCCTGAAGCTCAGCGAGAAGCTGTTTCTAAAGAAGTTAAAACCATGTTAGAACTTGGAGTCATAGAGGAATCTAACAGTGAGTGGTCCAGTCCCATAGTTCTCATCCCGAAGCCCGACGGTAGCATACGCTTCTGTAATGACTTTCGTAAGTTAAATGAGGTGTCCAAGTTTGACGCGTACCCCATGCCCCATGTGGATGAGCTTATAGAAAGGCTGGGAACAGCCAGGTTTCTCACCACGTTGGACCTGACCAAAGGTTACTGGCAAATACCTTTATCTGATAGCGCAAAAGAAAAAACAGCCTTTTCGGTTTCGGAGGGGCTGTATCAGTATAAGATGTTACCCTTTGGGTTGCATGGGGCTCCAGCAACCTTTCAATGGGCGATGGATACAATTTTGAGGCCTCATAGAAAATATGCAGCTGCCTATTTGGATGATGTGGTAATTCACAGTACAGACTGGGGGTCCCATTTGGTTAAAGTACAAGCAGTACTGGACTCAATCAGAGAGGCAGGGTTTTCTGCTAACCCAAAGAAGTGCTGCCTCGCAATGGAGGAGGTCAAATACTTGGGCTTCACCATAGGCAGAGGTCTAATTAGGCCCCAATTGAACAAAATTGATGCTATTCAAAACTGGCCTCGTCCAGTGAATAAAAAACAGGTAAGGGCTTTTTTGGGAATAACTGGGTACTATAGACGGTTTATTCCCAATTTTGCAACCACAGCAGTGCCATTGTCAGACCCTAACAAAGGGAAGCAGTCAAATATGGTGAAATGGAACCCTGATGCAGAAAAAGCGTTCCAAGCGTTAAAAGTGGCTTTGTGTTCACAACCGGTATTGATAACACCAGATTTTTCAAAATAATTTGTGGTACAGACAGATGCCTCAGAGGTAGGGATAGGGGCTGTGTTGTCCCAAACCAGAGATGGGGACGAACACCCTATAATTTATTTGAGTAGGAAACTCAATGACCATGAAAAAAGGTATGCCATTGTGGAAAAGGAGGCTTTGGCCATTAAGTGGGCACTAGATACCTTGAGATATTACCTCTTGGGTAGGCAATTCAGACTAGTGACGGATCATGCCCCTTTAAAATGGATGTATGTAAATAGAGGCAAGAATACTCGTGTAACTAGATGGTTTCTAGCGTTGCAGGATTTTAAGTTTACTGTCGAACAAAGACCGGGTACACAATTGGCAAACGCAGATGCATTGTCCGGCATCTTCTGTTTGGGGGCTACAAGTGTTCCGGCCCCTAGGTCGAAACAGGGGAGGGGGATATGTGACAAGAACACTGGGATAGTGTTTGAGGGCAGGTATATTTGTCCCAGGTTCTTGTCTTACATGTATTAGAAAAATGAAAACTTCTAGGAATATGTTTTGTTTTGTTAGAACCTTTTCAGTTTGTTGGAAAATCTGGATAAGGGCCCTGAAAGAGATGGGGCAAGTTCCAGACATTGGGCCCAGTTCGGGTCTTTGGCCTCACAGAAGGCTAATCAGGCTTTCAGCTGTGTAAGAGTGTTATAGAGCTGCTGGCCTGATTAGGGTGGGCAGACTGCCTGGGAAGACTGCAGGATCTCTGTGAGAGAAACACGCTTCCTGATACAAGTGAGCTATACAGTGTTTACTTGAGAACTCTGTTTTTTGTTTAGTGATAGTTAGGAACATCTTGTGTTTAGTTAGTGCCAGACAGGCACGGTATTTTCTTTTGCTGTTTGTTTTATTTTCTGTATAATAAAACTGTCTGGGGCCAGTTGTACCGGAAACTGGACTTGTGTGGTTCCTCAGCTGCTGCAGGCTGCCATTTATCCCAGGAAACGGCACCTTGTATCCTTACAGTGTTACAATATATATATATATATATATATATATATATATAGAAGTCCAAAAAAAGAGAACAGCGGCACTCGAGGATTTAGGTGAAACAATCAATTTGTATTCAAAAAGATGATTACATAAAAGCCAACGTTTCGGGGCTTACATGCCCCTTTGTCAACACACCTTGACAAAGGGGCATGTAAGCCCCGAAACGTTGGCTTTTATGTAATCATCTTTTTGAATACAAATTGATTGCTTCACCTAAATCCTCGAGTGCCGCTGTTCTCTTTTTTTGGACTTCTACATTGCTGCTACCACAGAAGGCACCGGGGTACTTGAACGCCAGCCAGGAGAGTGCCAGTCCCATTTGGGATATATATATATATATATATATATATATGTATAGATGACATCTCTATATTGCGCAAATGGTGTTATAAAACAGTTCATAATAATCCAGGTAATCACTGAATAAAGCTTGCAGTGCCGCTCTCCGGTCACCTTGTCTCGCAGGGTCACATATCCAGGAAAACTTAAAAGTTTGGCAGCGCACAATAGTGTAGTATTTTTTTTTCATAAAATAAACTTTACTGAAGGATAACATTCACTCAGAAAGAAAGTGGTGATATACAGCAATATGTCACAATAGCGTATGTTAAAACAGTTAGACCTAGGTTCACCAGCATCAGTCCACAATCCCTGGCTTCTCTAGCGGCAACCAGCGCTAACACAATCACAGCACCCCAGCTTCGTGACATCAGCGCATTCACGTAACAGGCCACGACCAGACGCGTTTCGTCCATCAGGACTTCATCAGTGGGTGAGGCTAAAGGGTCTAATGTCCATGCATAAGTATCACAGCCAAAGGTCACATGATATGACCAGCCAATAAAATTCCATTCATTTACAACACAAGGAGAGAACCTCCGTATACCAATCCAAAGTAACATTAACGACGCCATTTTTTTTAAGATTAGCTTGTATTCCTTGTATATTACTCCAGGCGGCATTTTTTTGTAGCCTGGTGTTTATTATAACAAAACTCATTATTCTATATCATTTAAATCAATATGATTCCATATTTTACCATAAGAGCTCTTTCAGTCCTCTAAATATATCCATAGATACATCATAATACGGATTGGTATTGTTATTTACAATAGTAACAGCACATTATGACAATATGCAAATATGTAAGAGTCACGCCAAAAAATGAATTCATATTACTATAAAAAATATGCAAACATGCAGATCCCATTAATAAATACAGTAGGGTATGCATGCTTAATACATCTGTGTCAGGCACGACGGCTCGCGCCAGCGCCTGACCGTTGCTAAGCAAAAGTCCTGGAGCGTCACATCCACCGCGCCTCCTCCTGCTCCCCGCTCAGCGCCAGGATGCTGAGCGCTCCGAGCCGCCGGGTCTTTGGCAATGGGGACGCCACAGGCGGACCGCGTTCTCCGTTTCCATAGAAGTAATTGCAAATTATCAGCTTGTGGTCGTGCAGCGGGGCAGCTGCACGACATTATCTAATTAGGGTCTCTGCAGCTATTGGTGCAGATTCCTGTTATATTCTCCCTCAGTGCCCTACACAGACACCAGTGATAGCTTCCTGTGAGCTGTTCCTGCTCTGGAGAATTCCCTGTCTGGTGTTCAGTTATCCGGTCAACCTCGTTCCAGTGGTCCTGTGTCCAGGTGTTCAGAGGCCTGTCATTGGAGTCCTTCCAGCCCTCCAGTCAGTGGAAACTGGTGTCTGTGATCTCGGGATTCTCATTCAGCTGCGGTTGTTTCCCCCGGTGTTGTGAGTAGCGGCGGTCGCCGTGTCTCACGGCCTAGTGTTATGCACACCAGTGCCAGCAGGAATGTACTGGTGTCTGAACGGTGAGGGATACAAAACAAATGAACTCACAGACAGACTGGGGAATATGACATTACATACACAGAAGGTGATAGGGTAACAAAATAAACACAAAGTGAACAAAGAGCCCAAAGGCTAAGAAACTGGGTGTCTCCCTAGTATTAGGAATGCTCAGATGGAAAGAAGCGAGATGTAGTGATTTAATACGTAGAGAACCCGAAATGCTGTTGCTAAGGGCAACAGCAAAACCCTAAAGGTTTACCAACGGGTGTGGCAGTAAACTCCTTGGTCAGAGATGGAATAATAGACACAAGGAGAGTCTCCACAATCCTAGTCCTCACTTGCAGTGCACTGGTTCAGCTTACTGCCACTAAACTGACACCTGAACACCTTGCACAGTGAGAAAGGATTTTGGCAGGCAAGTCTGAGAATACAGCCGCAAACTTGCTAGGTTCACAGAGTAGCAAAAGAACCCCAGCAGGTTAAACGACTGACTCCAGTCTTACTGCTAGGTCAGGATTGGCAGAGTGTAATACCAAATCCCAATGCCTATTTGCAGTAAGCAACAAACAAATACAAAGTTTACACAGTACTAGCTAGCTTTCAGGAACTGACTAACCAACAAAGATTCAGCAGCATCTGCCTAACCTGAGAAGAGGGTTTATATAGCAGGTGCTGTCCATGCCCCACTCAGACCTCACAGACTGTGAGCACAAAACCAGCACCGGATCCCCTGCCGTGCACAGAGCCTGTAACCACTGCACAGCAAAAGACCCGAACCGGAGTATCAGCTACGCTCAGGTTACTCCGCTAGCACTTGTCTCCCGGTTGCCATGACGACGTGGCAGCACAGAGCAGGAGACCCTAACAGTACCCCCCCTCTGACGAGGGGTCAAAGAACCCCTACCACCGGGTTTATCGGGGAACTGCAAGAAGAAAGAGCGTAACAGTCTGGGGGCATGAAGATCACAACTGCGCACCCACGACCGCTCCTCCGGGCCATACCCCTTCCAGTGCACCAAAAATGACAGCCGACCCCGAACCATCTTGGAGTCAAGAATCCTTTCAACAACAAACTCCCTCTGGCCACGTATCAGAAGAGGGGAAGGTCTTCCACTGGAAGAAGGATTACTAATTGCCCGTTTTAAAAGGGAACAATGAAATGTTTTATTGATACCCAAAGAACGGGGTAGATCTAACTGAAATGCCACCGGATTGATAACCCTAGTGATCTTATAAGGACCGATGAACCGGGGGCCTAACTTATGAGATGGCTGTCTCAACTTCAAATTCTTGGTAGACAACCAGACGAAGTCTCCTAATTTGAAGCTGCAGGGTCTTTTCCGCTTATCAAAAACCCTTTTGGTCACTAATGACACAGACACAAGGGCTTTCTTCACTTTCCTCCAAATACCTCTAAGGACCGAAACCACAGAGGAACCACCAGGCGTGGAGTCCAGGGGGTCAAAAGAATTGGCCTTAGGATGATGCCCATACACACAAAGGAAGGGAGAGATCCCTGTAGCAGAGTGAGCCGCGTTGTTATAGGCAAACTCCGCCATGGACAGATGAGCAACCCGGTCAGTCTGACACTTGGAGACATAACACCTGAGGAACTGCTCCAAGGACTGGTTCACCCTTTCAGTCTGCCCATTAGACTGCGGATGGTAGCCTGACGACAAGCTGACAGAAATCTGGAGATCGGAACAAAATGCCCTCCAGAATTTGGCCACAAACTGGGATCCGCGGTCAGAGACCACATCAAGTGGCAACCCGTGGAGGCGCACAACATGCAGCATAAATAATTCAGACAGGCGTCTGGCCGATGGCAGCCCAACCAATGGAACGAAGTGCGCCATCTTCGAAAACCTGTCAACGACAACCCAGATGGCTGTCATCCCCGAGGATTTGGGCAAGTCCACCACAAAATCCATTGAAATGTGGGTCCATGGCTTAGATGGAATAGAGAGTGGATGTAATGGGCCAACAGGAACCCCTCTAGGAGTCTTATTTCGGGCACAGATGTCACATGCCCGAACCCACTGATCCACATCCCTAGCCACCGAGGGCCACCACACCGCCCTAGATAGCAACTCCCGAGTTCTGGCAATACCCGGGTGACCTGCCGACTTCGTGGCATGGAATTTCAAGAACACTCGCTGTCTTAACCTAGGAGGCACAAACAAAAGACCTACCGGAAGGTCTGGAGGAGCCTGCTCCTGTGCTCTAAGGACTAATGACAAGAGGTCCTGGGTAATGCCCACTTTAATACATGATGGGGACACAATGGGCAATGGCTCCTCGGTGGTCTCCTGGATTGGAGCAAAACTCCGCGAGAGCGCATCAGCCTTGATGTTTTTTGACCCAGGGCGATATGTTATCAAAAAATTAAAGCAAGCAAAAAACAAAGCCCATCGTGCCTGCCTGGCATTGAGGCGCTTCGCTGACTCTAAATATGCCAAATTCTTATGGTCGGTGAGAATTGAGACCACAAACTTAGCCCCCTCAAGCCAGTGTCTCCACTCCTCGAGTGCATCCTTAATAGCCAACAATTCCCGGTTACCCACGTCATAATTCATCTCGGCAGGCGAAAATTTACGGGAAAAGTAAGCACAGGGATGAAGGCGATTATCAGACACCCCCATCTGAGAGAGCACTGCCCCAATACCCATCTCAGAGGCATCCACCTCCACCACAAAAGGACGCTCTGGATCTGGGTGTCGCAGCACCTTGGCCGAGACAAATGCCCTTTTGAGACAGGCAAAAGCCGCTTTGGCCTCACAAGACCAGTGAGCAACAGCCGCCCCTTTCTTAGTGAGTGCCACCAAGGGCGCCACTATAGATGAAAATCCAGCGATAAATTGTCTATAAAAATTTGCAAAGCCCAGAAAACGCTGAAGTGCCTTCAAACTAGTGGGCTGCACCCAATCCAGGACTGCCTGTACCTTGGAACCCTCCATTTGGAAACCTTCTGGGGAGATAATATATCCTAGAAATGCGATTTGCTGAACTTCAAATTCGCACTTCTCCAGCTTCGCCCCAAGCCGGTGGTCTCTGAGTTTCTGGAGGACTAAGCGTACATGCTTCCGATGTTCCTCCAGGGAATGGGAGAAGATTAGGATGTCATCTAAGTATACAACTAAGAATCTATCCAAATATTCCCTGAGCACATCGTTCATGAAGTCCTGGAAACTGCCGGGGCATTACAGAGCCCAAAAGGCATCACCAAATATTCATAATGCCCTGAGTGGGTATTAAAGGCAGTCTTCCATTTATCCCCCTCTCTTATTCGGATTAGATTATACGCACCGCGTTGGTCAATCTTAGAAAAAATGGTGGCAGTACGAAGCTGGTCAAACAAGATCGAAATGAGAGGCAGTGGGTATGAGTTTTTAATCGTGATACGGTTCAATTCCCTGAAGTCGATGCAGGGTCACAACGAACCGTCCTTTTTACCCACGAAGAAGAACCCCGACCCAACTGGAGACTGTGAAGGTCTGATAAATCCCTTAGCCAAGTTCTCCTGAATGTACTCTGCCATAGCCTGAGTCTCAGGACGTGACAGGGAGTACAACCTGCTCTTGGGAAGCTTAGCATTTGGCAACAAATCAATGGCACAGTCATAGGGGCGATGGGGAGGTAGTACCTCTGCAACTCTTTTGGAGAACACGTCCGCAAAATCTGCATAACATCCTGGCAATCCTGGCAAACTTAGCTGCGAAAGCCTGACTGGAAGGCTCAAGCAACTCCTGAAACAATCAGTACCCCAACTAAGAATCTCCCCAGAGACCCAGTCAAATTGAGGATTGTGGGCCCTTAACCAGGGTAACCCCAACACCAATGGGGCAAAAGTACAGACAGTCACATAAAAGGACAATTTTTCAGAGTGTGTGGCTCCAATAAACAAAGAAATCTGGCTAGTGCAAGAGGTAATTTTACCCTGGGATAATGGTTCTCCGTTTAACCCACAAATCTCAATTTCCGATGCCAAGGGTACTAAGGGAACAGAGTGTTTCAGGGCGAATTGGCGGTCCATAAAAACCCCGTCGGCCCCACTGTCCACAAAGGCCTCAGTCTTGACAGTTTGACCGAGGATCTTCAAGGTCACCGGAATGATAAAAGTCTTCTTGGGAAATTCTGACTTCTGGCCTGACAGGATATTTCCCATCACCCTCAGGCCCTGCAGTTTTCCGGCTTTTCTGGGCATGATACTACCACATAACCTTTATTCCCACAGTACAAACATAACCCCTGCTGTCTCCTCCGCGTCTTCTCACGCGAGGAGAGGCGGGTAGCCCCAATCTGCATAGGCTCCTCGGAAAATTCCTCAGAGTCTGAGGTTCCCTTGGGAAAGAAGGAAACCTCGGTCTCCCTTTCAAGCCTGCGCTCTCTCAGCCGTCTATCCACCCGAATGGATAACTGCATGAGCTGATCCAAGCTATCAGGCAAGGGATATTGTACCAGTTGGTCTTTTAACTGGTTAGAAAGACCTCTTCGGTACTGGTGTCTCAGGGCTGGGTCATTCCACTGGGTATCATGGGCCAACCTCCGAAACTCCGTACAATAAACCTCAACTGGCCTTCGCCCTTGCTTAAGGATCGAAATCTGAGCCTCGGCTGAGGCCATCTTGTCAGGGTCATCATACAACATGCCCAGTGCCGTAAAAAAAACATCAACACTTTTAAGCGACGGACAGTCAGGCTGCAACCCATATGCCCAGACCTGTGGGTCTCCTTGTAGCAAGGAAATCACTATGCCTACCCGCTGAATCTCCGACCCAGAAGACTGAGGCCTAAGCTGGAAATATAGCTTGCAGCTCTCCTTGAAACAAAAGAACTGCGAGCGATCTCCTGAAAAACGATCCGGGAGATTTACTTTCGGCTCCTTAACCCCTGAAGGTACTGCTGCTGCAGGAGCTCCGCCAGCGGCCTGTGAGGTGTGCATTTTAATGGACAAATCATTAAATAGTCGAGTCGGGACCTGCACCTGATCGACCACCTGTTGCAAAGTATTTTGAGGGGTATGCTCCATATTCCCACAAAATTTCAACAGGAGTATTGGGCTGCTGAATATGTTATGCACACCAGTGCCAGCAGGAATGTACTGGTGTCTGAACGGTGAGGGATGCAAAACAAATGAACTCACAGACAGACTGGGGAATATGACATTACATACACAGAAGGTGATAGGGTAACAAAATAAACACAAAGTGAACAGAGAGCCCAAAGGCTAAGAAACTGGGTGTCTCCCTAGTATTAGGAATGCTCAGATGGAAAGAAGCGAGATGTAGTGATTTAATACGTAGAGAACCCGAAATGCTGTTGCTAAGGGCAACAGCAAAACCCTAAAGGGTTACCAACGGGTGTGGCAGTAAACTCCTTGGTCAGAGATGGAATAATAGACACAAGGAGAGTCTCCACAATCCTAGTCCTCACTTGCAGTGCACTGGTTCAGCTTACTGCCACTAAACTGACACCTGAACACCTTGCACAGTGAGAAAGGATTTTGGCAGGCAAGTCTGAGAATACAGCCGCAAACTTGCTAGGTTCACAGAGTAGCAAAAGAACCCCAGCAGGTTAAACGACTGACTCCAGTCTTACTGCTAGGTCTGGATTGGCAGAGTGTAATACCAAATCCCAATGCCTATTTGCAGTAAGCAACAAACAAATACAAAGTTTACACAGTACTAGCTAGCTTTCAGGAACTGACTAACCAACAAAGATTCAGCAGCATCTGCCTAACCTGAGAAGAGGGTTTATATAGCAGGTGCTGTCCACGCCCCACTCAGACCTCACAGACTGTGAGCACAAAAACCAGCACCGGATGCCCTGCCGTGCACAGAGCCTGTAACCACTGCACAGCAAAAGACCCGAACCGGAGTATCAGCTACGCTCAGGTTACTCCGCTAGCACTTGTCTCCCAGTTGCCATGACGACGTGGCAGCACAGAGCAGGAGACCCTAACACCTAGGCCATAGTATTTTCGTTTTATTTGTTGCTGGGTTTTTTGCGGAGGTCTCCGTCCCAGCTGTCCTCCCCGGTACACGGCGGTGCCGTGTAGGGTGTGGACAGCGTACCTTTGTTGCCTTTTTCCATTGGCGGCCGTGCCGCACATACGTTTAGTTTTTAGTTCTGTAGTAACTACAGAACTAAACGTGGGCCAAAGAACACATAGTCTTGCAGGCGTAGACTGACCACGTGGGTAGCTAAGTATACAATAAATTAATACACTGTTTCTATATATTCAAGTTGTTTGTTGAAGTACTTTTCTGTGAACCCACCCATCTGGGTCTCTGCGAACTTAACCCACCTGTAATAAGGACACAACAGGGATGTCTCCACCCAACTATTGCTACGTCCACTGCACGGAAAGGGTTACAGTAAGCTGATAGGTAAAGGATAAAGAAGTGGGAAAAAGAGGAGAAAAATACAGGGATCAATGATTTAATCAACCAAAAAAGGAACGATATCACATCCATCATTAAGGCCACGCGGAATTAAGGTGTTCAACATGTGGATCCACCAGGTTTCCCTTTTTGCCAGTTTTTTCAATAAATCACCTTTTCTTTTAATCTAAAGTTGATGAGGGAAGATTTTTGGGACACTATGGGGTAAATTTACTAAGGTGGGAGTTTTTTAGAACTAGTGATGTTGCCCATAGCAACCAATCAGATTCTACTTAACATTTATCAAGCTGCTTCTACTAGAAGATAATAGATAGAATCTGATTGGTTGCTATAGGCAACATCACCAGTTCTAAAAAAAAACTCCCACCTTAGTAAATGTACCCCTATGACTTGTGACTTTTAATAAAATATTTCTATTCTATGTGTGTGTGTATATGTGTGTATATATATTATAAGGGCACGGTCGTGCCCTTATATTAAGGCTGAATCGAACAAACGGAATTCTCCCATAGGGAACTTCAGAGATGGGGGCATGGTGTTTGAGGGACTACACCTCAAAACTGATTGGACGTACCGAGCTGAAATTTGGCATGGACGTGTAGAATCGTCACCCGCTGCTGCATGCCAAATTTCAGGGCAAAATAATAAAAAATGAGGAATTGGGAGTAAGCTAAAGTTCCAACTGTCAGTTTTTTTCTGCCACTCCCTCTGTGGCTTTTTGACACCGTTTTTCCTATAGAGTGAATGAGGATTTTTTTGGGAAGGCATAACTCAGGATAGAGGACAAATTAAGACTTGGGGTTTGTTTTATTAGATAGAGTATGTCTCAGTGTAGTGCCTTTTGGGGTTGTGGTTTTTCAAAAAGTTATAGTTTTTTTTTAATTAAGTAAAATATGCCCCATTTTAAAGATAGGGCTTTTCAATTTGTTGCGCCTGCGCAGTGGCCGCCAGCAGGGGGTGAACATAGATGAGCTTGTCAAGTTGTGCATGAGGAGAGCGCGGGAAGCAGTGTCTCGTGCATGACGAGGACAGCTGCAGGCGGCGGGAGGAGGAGAAGGAGGGAGCCTCTACAAGACCCGGAGGAGATCGCGGGACGTGAGCGACGGAGGGAGCCTTACTGGGGGAGGAGAACGACGGAGCAGTCACACGGAGAGAGCCGGAAGAAGTTGGAAGAAGCCGGGTCCCCTTCAGGAGTGTCAGCGGGAGGAGATAGCCGCAGCTCGGAGGAAGCCGGGAGCGTCGGCAGGATGTATGCTATCCTTTCTTATTTTTCTTATACTTCTCCCGCCCGCCCTGCAGTGTCCGCCCCCCGCCCGCCCTGCAGTGTCCGCCCCCCGCCCGCCCTGCAGTGTCCGCCCCCCGTGTCCGCCCCCCCGCCCGCCCTGCAGTGTCCGCCCCCCCGCCCGCCCTGCAGTGTCCGCCCGGCCGCCCTGCAGTGTCCGCCCGGCCGCCCTGCTGTGTCCGCCAGGCCGTGTCCGCCCCCGGCCTGCTGTGTCCGTCGCGCGCCCGCCGGCCCGCCCGCCCTGCTGTGTCCGCCCGGCCGTGGCCGCCCGGCCTGCTGTGCCCGTCATCCGATGCTGTGTCCGTCCTCCGCCCGCCAGCCCTCCCGCCCTGCTGTGTACGCCCATCCCCACCCTCCCTGCTGTGTACGCCCATCCCCACCCTCCCTGCTGTGTACGCCCATCCCCACCCTCCCTGCTGTGTACGCCCATCCCCACCCTCCCTGCTGTGTACGCCCATCCCCACCCTCCCTGCTGTGTACGCCCACCCCCCACCCTCCCTGCTGTGTACGCCCCCCCCCCACCCTCCCTGCTGTGTACGCCCCCCCCCACCCTCCCTGCTGTGTACGCCCCCCCTCCCTCCCTGCTGTGTACGCCCACCCCCCCCACCCTCCCTGCTGTGTACGCCCACCCCCCCCACCCTCCCTGCTGTGTACGCGCATCCACCCCCACCCTCCCTGCTGTGTACGCCCATCCCCCCCACCCTCCCTGCTGTGTACGCCCACCCCCCCCACCCTCCCTGCTGTGTACGCCCACCCCCCCCCCACCCTCCCTGCTGTGTCCGTCCTCCGCCCTCCTAGCTGTGTACGCCCACCCCCCCCACCCTCCCTGCTGTGTACGCCCATCCCCCCCCCGCCTTCCCTGCTGTGTACGCCCATCCCCCCGCCCTCCCTGCTGTGTACGCCCATCCCCCCCGCCCTCCCTGCTGTGTACGCCCATCCCCCCCGCCCTCCCTGCTGTGTACGCCCATTCCCCCCGCCCTCCCTGCTGTGTACGCCCATCCCCCCGCCCTCCCTGCTGTGTCCGCCCATCCCCCCCGCCCTCCCTGCTGTGTCCGCCATTCCCCCCCCCGCCCTCCCTGCTGTGTCCGCCCATTCCCCCCCCGCCCTCCCTGCTGTGTACGCCCATCCCCCCCGCCCTCCCTGCTGTGTCCGTCCATCCCCCCCCGCCCTCCCTGCTGTGTCCGTCCATCCCCCCCCCCCGCCCTCCCAGCTGTGTCCGTCCATCCCCCCCCGCCCTCCCTGCTGTGTCCGTCCATCCCCCCCCGCCCTCCCTGCTCTGTCCGTCCATCCCCCCCTGCCCTCCCTGCTGTGTCCGTCCATCCCCCCCCCGCCCTCCCTGCTGTGTCCGTCCATCCCCCGCCCCGCCCTCCCTGCTGTGTTCGTCCATCCCCGCCCTCCCTGCTGTGTCCGTCCATCCCCCCCCGCCCTCCCTGCTGTGTCCGTCCATCCCCCCCCCGCCCTCCCTGCTGTGTCCGTCCATCCCCCCCCCCGCCCTCCCTGCTGTGTCCGTCCATCCCCCCCCGCCCTCCCTGCTGTGTCCGTCCATCCCCCCCGCCCTCCCTGCTGTGTCCGTCCATCCCCCCCGCCCTCCCTGCTGTGTCCGTCCATCCCTCCCTGCCGTCCCCAGACGCAGCACCTGACACTCACACGGACCTGACACACGCACACACTCACACGCAGCACCTGACACACACACACAGACGCGTAGCGCCTGACACACACAGACGCGCAGCGCCTGACACACACACAGGCACGCAGCACCTGACACACACACACAGACGCGCAGCACCTGACACACACACACAGACGCGCAGCGCCTGACACACACACACAGACGCGCAGCGCCTGACACACACACACAGACGCGCAGCGCCTGACACACACACAGACGTGCAGCGCCTGACACACACACACACAGACGCGCAGCGCCTGACACAGACACACAGACGCGCAGCGCCTGACAGACACAGACACGCAGCGCCTGACACACGCAGCGCCTGACAGACACGCGCACTCACACGCAGCGCCTGACAGACACGCGCACACGCATTCACACGCAGCACCTGACAGGCACACGCACACACACTCACACGCAGCGCCTGACAGACACGCGCACTCACACGCAGCGCCTGACACACACGCGCACTCACAGGCAGCGCCTGACAGGCACACACACTCACACGCAGCGCCTGACACGCACACACACTGACACGCAGCGCCTGACACGCACACGCACATACTAGTGATGAGTGGGTTCGGTTCGTCGGAATCCGGACCCCCCGAACTTCACCCATTTTACACGAGGCAGGCTCGAACCTTCCCGTCTTGCTCGGCTAACCCAAGCGCGCCCGAACGTCATCATCCCGCTGTCGGATTCCCACGAGATTCGGATGTCTGCATTCGTGGAAAGGGGTAACATGTGTAAACATGAGACCCCTTTCAGTCCGTCTGGTCCGGGTGTTCGGTTTGTTGTTTTGCCAAGTACGTGGATTTAATCTGGAACCTGGATCAGGTGAGTATAATTATCTTTTATTTTCAGGTACCCGTGGATTCTACTTGGAGAAGAGGACCGACTGCTTCGTGTCAACATAGGTAAGTATGTGTGTGTCTGCAGGTGTGAAATAAAGTTATACTTTCACGGTGTCTGTGTCCTGTTTTTATTTGGGTATTTTTTTTCCAGTAGAACTACAGGTACCAGCGGGCCCGTTTTTCTCCCGCATGCTGGTACTTGTGGTTCTCAAAGTACCAGCTTGCGGGGGAGGCTTGCTGGGACTTGTAGTACTACTGGAAAAAACAATATTCTTTCAATTTTCTCAAGGCTATCAGCCTCCCATCCGCAGCCCTTGGATGGGGGGGACAGCCTCGGGCTTCACCCCTGGCCCTTGGGTGGCTGAGGGGGGGATCCCTTGATTGAAGGGGTCCCCACTCCCCCAGGGTACCCCGGCCAGGGGTGACTAGTTGGATATTTAATGCCACGGCCGCAGGGCACTGTATAAAAGTGACCCCCGGCTGTGGCATTATCTGTCCAGCTAGTGGAGCCCGATGCTGGTGTAAAAAATACGGGGGACCCCTACTCTTTTTGTCCCCCGTATTTTTTGCACCAGCACCAGGCGCAGAGCCCGGCGCTGGTTTTAAAAATATGGGGGATCCCCTGTCCGTTTTTCCCCCGGATTTTTAGAACCAGGACCGGCTCGAAGAGCCCGAGGCTGGTTATGCTTTGGAGGGGGGACCCCACGCAATTTTTTTTTCGGGTTTTTCACATTCCATTTTAAAAAAAAACCCAAATAATAATCTTTTAAAAAATATATAAATAATACTTGTGCCTCCAATAAAGACAAACCAAGTACCTAATCCCTTCTAATATAAATAGATATGCTATTACCCCCCAAAAAACAGCAAAAAAAACATATTTAAATTTTTTTTATTAGATTCCGCCTGCAAAGTGTGGCGGATTGAAAATGACGAATTTACTGTTTAAAAGCACTGTTGTCGAATTTACAAACTTCAATTGAATATACTTTTGTCGAATTGCCGCATTTGTACCATTGCAGAAAAGTCGAATTTGTCAAATGTCGAATTTTAAAAAGTCGAATTTTGAGAGCCTGTAAGAATAGGCCCCTCCCCCTTCTTCACATCAGCCGTCCTCTTCTACCCCTGTACCTTGCTCTCTCCTGTCTGTGCTCTCTCCTGTCTGTAGGACTAGGCCCCGCCCCCTTCTTACCCTCCAGTGACTGCTCTCTCCTGACAAGTGGACCAGGCCTGCCCCCTACACGCTGCTGGTGTCTTCATTGTTACTTGGTCTGGAGCTCTGTTGGGGAGAGAACTCACGTGAGCTCATTAAGAATGAGGAACTGGGATGTTTTAATTTTATTGTGACTAGTGTAGTGTGGTGATGTAGTATGTTGTATGGGGGGTATAGTGTAACTATGAAGTGCAGCATATGGGAGGGCTATAGCATAGTGATGTAGTGTGGCATATGGGGGGTGGTAGCGCATAGGCGTGCGTACAGGGGGTGCCTGCTGCACGCCACGCTTGCTGTAGCACAGTGATCGCTGAGTGTGTGATCAGTGGAGCCTAGCCTGCAGCTCATTTCTGTACCTCCCACCACCGCTGCACCCCCCCCCCCCCCCTCTGCCTGCTGCTAATACTATGCTGAGTGCATTAGTTGGCGGCCTCACTGGGGGGACTGGTGTCACCTTGCAATGTGACGTGGTGATGTCCGCCCATGCTCTCCTCCCGCCCATCCGTGCTTTCCTCTCGCTGCGGTCTCTCAGTCCTAGTGTGCCGCGGCTGCCACACCACTGGCAGTGTTCCTCTAGGGGGGACTGGGAGCCGCCGGCAGACACATTCTGCTGAGACTTACTTGTCAGTGCGGGTTCCGGACAGCAGGCGGCGGGTGGGAGGGCAGACGGGGAGCAGGTGTCACAAGGAGTGTGTGGGTAACTAATTCACAATACTTCCGCTCAACGTGGCACTGCTGGTCCTTCATCTCCCATGTCTCTTCACCAGGTGGCGGGCGGCCCAGAAATTAAGTGATGTGTTGTGCAGCAGTCAGTGTGAAGTGACTGTGAGTAACACTGGTGGTGCTGATGATGCTGCTGCAGAATCGGGAAGCAATTAATTCATAAATATAATGTACTCTATCAGTGTATTATACATACATAAACATGTACATATGTGTATTTGTGTATACATGTATATGCATGTATATACATGAGTGTTTGTGCATATATATATACAGCCAGTTCCCAGGAACAAGAGTCCTCCCCCGCTTCCGCTAAGTCCACAACATGATGCTGGGGCTCCACTGGTGGAGCCAGGTGCGGTGGGGGCCCGTCTCAAGTGCTTCAGCGGTCAGTGGGCTTGCTCACAGGTGGATCCCTGGATTCTACAAGTAGTGTCTCAGGGATACAAGCTGGAATTCGAGACGTCTCCCCCTCGCCGTTTCCTAAAATCTGCCTTGCCAACATCTCCCTTGGACAGGGAGGCTGTGATAGAGGCAAATTCACAATCTGTATTCGCAGCAGGTGATAGTCAAGGTACCCCTCCTTCAACAAGGAAGGGGTTACTATTCCACAATGTTTGTGGTACCGAAACCGGACGGTTCGGTGAGACCCATTTTAAATTTAAAATCTTTGAACACGTATATAAAACGGTTCAAGTTCAAGATGGAATCGCTCAGGGCGGTTATTTCAAGCCTGGAGGAAGGAGATTACATGGTATCACTGGACATCAAGGATGCTTACCTGCATGTCCACATTTACACTCCTCACCAGGGGTACCTCAGATTTGTGGTACAGGACTGTCATTACCAATTCCAGGCGCTGCCGTTTGGTCTGTCCACGGCACTGAGGGTGTTTACCAAGGTAATGGCCGAGATGATGATACTCCTGCAGAAAAAAAGAGTTATAATTATCCTGTACTTGGACAATCTCCTGATAAAGGCGAGGTCCAAGGAACAGTTGTTGATCGGAGTAGCACTTGCTCTAGGCTGGTGCTACAACAGCACGGCTGGATCCTGAATATTCCAAAGTCGCAGCTGGTTCCTGCAACACGTCTATTGTTCCTGGGGATGGTTCTGGACACAGAACAGAAAAGGGTGTTTCTCCCGGAGGAGAAGGCCAAGGAGTTGTCATCGCTAGTCAGAGACCTCCTAAGACCAAAACAGGTGTCGGTGCACCACTGCACGCGAGTCCTGGGAAAGATGGTAGCTTCTTACGAAGCAATTCTGTTCGGAAGGTTCCATGCACGGATCTTTCAGTGGGATCTGTTGGACAAGTGGTCCGGATCGCATCTTCAGATGCATCAGAGGATAACCCTGTCTGCAAGGACCAGGGTGTCTCTACTTTGGTGGCTGCAGAGTGCTCATCTTCTGGAGGGCTGCAGATTCGGCATACAGGACTGGGTCCTGGTAACCACGGACGCCAGCCTTCGAAGCTGGGGAGCAGTCACACAGGGAAGAAATTTCCAGGGACTATAGTCAAGCCAGGAAATGTCCCTACACATAAATATTCTGGAACTAAGAGCCATTTACAATGCCCTAAGTCAGGCAAGACCCCTGCTTCAAAGTCAGCTAGTACTGATTCACTCAGACAACATCACGGTGGTCGCCCATGTAAACCGACAGGGCGGCACGAGAAGCAGGATGGCGATGGCAGAAGCCATGAAGATTCTCCGATGGGCGGAAAATCACATGTTAGCACTGTCTTCAGTGTTTATTCCGGGAGTGGACAACTGGGAAGCAGACTTCCTCAGCAGACACGACCTCCACCCTGGAGAGTGGGGACTTCATCCAGAAGTCTTTCGGCTGATTACAAACCGATGGGAATGGCCACAGGTGGACATGATGGCGTCCCGCCTCAACAAAAAGCTAGAAAACTATTGCGCCAGGTCAAGGGACCCTCAGGCGATATCGGTGGATGCTCTAGTGACACCGTGGGTGTACCGGTCGGTTTATGTGTTTCCTCCTCTTCCCCTCATACCAAGGGTGCTGAGGATAATAAGAAGGAGAAGAGTAAGAACTATGGGGGTAATTCCAAGTTGATTGCAGCAGGAATTCTGTTAGCAATTGGGCAAAACCATGTGCACTGCAGGGGAGGCAGATATAACATGTGCAGAGAGAGTTAGATCTGGGTGGGGTGTGTTCAATCTGCAATCTAATTTGCAGTGTAAAAATAAAGCAGCCAGTATTTACCCTGCACAGAAATAAAATAACCCACCCAAATCTAACTCTTTCTGCACATGTTATATCTGCTCCACCTGCAGTGCACATGGTTTTGCCCAACTGCTAAAAAATTTCCTGCTGCGATCAACTTGGAATTACCCCCTATACTCATTGTTCCGGATTGGCCAAGAAGAGCTTGGTACCCAGAACTTCAAGAAATGATCTCAGAGGACCCATGGCCTCTACTGCTCAGACAAGACCTGCTGCAGCAGGGGCCTTCTCTGTTCCTAGACTTACCGCGGCTGCGTTTGACGGCATGGCGGTTGAACACCGGATCCTGAAGGAAAAGGGCATTCCGGAGGAAGTCATTCCTACACTGATCAAATCCAGGAAGGACGTGACCGCAAAACATTATCACCGCATATGGCGAAAATATGTTGCTTGGTGGGAGGACAGGAAGGCCCCAATGGAGGAATTTCAACTGGGTTGATTCCTGCACTTCCTACAGTCAGGGGTGACTATGGGCCTCAAATTGGGGTCCATTAAGGTCCAGATTTCGGCTCTGTCGATTTTCTTCCAAAAAGAACTGGCTTCCCTGCCGGAAGTTCAGACTTTTGTTAAAGGAGTGCTGCATATTCAGCCTCCTTTTGTGCCTCCAGTGGCACCTTGGGATCTCAACATGGTGTTGGATTTCCTTAAATCACATTGGTTTGAGCCACTTAAAACCGTGGAGTTAAAATATCTCACGTGGAAAGTGGTCATGCTATTGGCCCTGGCTTCGGCCAGGCGTGTGTCAGAGTTGGCGGCTTTGTCATGTAAAAGCCCTTTTTTCCATATGGATAGGGTGGAATTGAGGACTCGTCCCCAATTTCTGCCTAAGGTGGTTTCAGCGTTTCATTTGAACCAACCTATTGTGGTGCCTGCGGCTACTCGGAACTTGGAGGATTCCAAGTTGCTGGATGTAGTCAGGGCCCTGAAAATTTGCTTCCAGAATGGCTGGAGTCAGGAAAACTGACTCGCTGTATATCCTCTACGCACCAAACAAGATGGGTGCTCCTGCTTCAAAGCAGACTATTGCTCG
The DNA here is from genome assembly GCF_028390025.1 of Pseudophryne corroboree. NCBI lineage: Eukaryota > Metazoa > Chordata > Amphibia > Anura > Myobatrachidae > Pseudophryne > Pseudophryne corroboree. The sequence continues at coordinate 242,707,620 of NC_086448.1, forward strand.
CACAATTCAGCTTGCACATTCTGCGGCAGGACTTCCGCATTCTAGATCGGTAAAAGACCATTCCACGAGGAAGGTGGGCTCTTCTTGGGCGGCTGCCCGAGGGGTCTCTGCTTTACAACTTTGCCGAGCTGCTTCTTGGTCGGGGTCAAACACGTTTGCAAGATTTTACAAGTTTGACACCCTGACTGAGGAGGACCTGGAGTTCGCTCATTCGGTGCTGCAGAGTCATCCGCACTCTCCCGCCTGTTTGGGAGCTTTGATATAATCCCCATGGTCCTTACGGAGTCCCAGCATCCACTTAGGACGTCAGAGAAAATAAGATTTTACTCACCGGTAAATCTATTTCTCGTAGTCCGTAGTGGATGCTGGGCGCCCATCCCAAGTGCGGATTGTCTGCAATACTTGTACATAGTTATTGTTAACAAAAGGGTTATTGTTGAGAGCCATCTGTGCAGAGGCTCCGTTGTCATACTGTTAACTGGGTATAATATCACGAGTTGTACGGTGTGATTGGTGTGGCTGGTATGAGTCTTACCTGGGATTCAAAATCCTTGCTTAGTGTCAGCTCTTCCGGGCACAGTATCCTAACTGAGGTCTGGAGGAGGGTCATAGGGGGAGGAGCCAGTGCACACCAGGTAGTCCTAAAGCTCTCTTTAGTTGTGCCCAGTCTCCTGCGGAGCCGCTATTCCCCATGGTCCTTACGGAGTCCCAGCATCCACTACGGACTACGAGAAATAGATTTACCGGTGAGTAAAATCTTATTTTATATATATTATAAGGGCACGGTCGTGCCCTTATATTAAGGCTGAATCGAACAAACGGAATTCTCCCATAGGGAACTTCTGAGATGAGGGCATGGTGTTTGAGGGGCTACACCTCAAAACTGATTTGACGTACTGAGCTGAAATTTGGCATGGGAGCGTAGAATCGTCACCCGGTGCTGCATGCCAAATTTCAGGGCAAAATAATAAAAAATGAGGAATTGGGAGTAACCTAAAGTTCCAACTGTCAGTTTTTTTCTGCCACTCCCTCTGTGGCTTTTTGACACCGTATTCCCATAGAGTGAATGAGGATTTTTTTGGGAAGGCATAACTCAGGATAGAGGACGAATTAAGACTTGGGGTTTGTTTTACTAAATAGAGTATGTCCCAGTCTAGTGCCTTTTGGGGTTAAGGTTTTTCAGGAAGTTACAGTTTTTTCTTAATTAAGTAAAATATGCCCCATTATACAGATAGGGCTTTTCAATTTGTTGCGGCTGCGCAGTGGCCGCCAGCAGGGGGTGTACAGAGAGTAGCTCTGGCAGTTGGGCACGAGGAGACAGAGTGGGAAGGAGTCACGTGGAGCTGCAGGAGGACAGCCAGCACGCACACGCGCACGCAGGGGGGGTTTCTGAGTACCTAGAAACCCCCCCATGGCCGCCGATCACTCAGCGCTGCTGAACAATTTATTTATTTTTTTATATGGAGGAGGCAGACAGGCACTATCTATAATGTGGCTGCCGCTCAGCCGCTGCCCGCAAGTATGGAGAGCCACAGCGGAAGTGCGCCGCTCCTCTCAGTCAGGCACTTCTTGTGTGAACTTGAAGCTGTCTGTGTGAATGAGCTGGGTGAGGCGCAGTAGCGCACGCAGGGGGGGTTTCTGAGTACCCAGAAACCCCCCTGATGGACTGAGATTTTTTTTTTTGGAGACGGAGACAGCGTCTCCATCTCTACAGTGTCCGCCGCAGCCATGATCTGAGCTGCCGCCTGACAGCTCCTCAGCCAGAGCTCCGCGAACAAGAGTTCTCTGTGCTCTCCTGTGCACCGGAAAGGACTGAGCTGGGGGAGCTGCGGGTCATCTGTAGTAGCGGCAGCTGCAGCATACAGCGGTAAATCAAGTGGACTGCGCTCCGGAGCGGCTGGTATCTGGCGGTATTATAATTAGGTAGAGAGAAGTGTGCTTGTCGGAGGGCTTTCAGTGGAGGCGCAGCTGAGTGTCTATGACGATTGTGTATGTACAGTGTGTAATTGTATTAATGCGAGTGTGTGTGAACTTGTGTGTGTGTATATATAGTCTGTTCAAGTTTAATTTTCTATAGAAAATTCACATCTATTTGTAGCGTGGGCTGCAAGTTGCCTGTGGGTGATTTTATATATACAGTGTATATACAGTACATAGTTACCATAGTGAATATTTGGTGGTAATTTTTCCTTTTTGGCTCAGAAGTGGCGCTGTATTTCCCTTCTTTTATATATATATATATATATATATATAATATATATATATATATATATTCTGCAACCCGGCGGCACTACGGTCAATAATCACACGTTAGACAAGCAGGCTTGGTTTACAAAGTTTCAGCGTCGTTTAATGACGCTTATACTGGTTGCCAAAAGTGTCATTACACGACATTGAAACATTGCAAACCAAGCCTGCTTGTCTAACGTGTGAGTACTGACCGGAGTGTCGCCAAGTTGCAGAAAATATGGGGACGTGTCCATGCAGGACATTCATCGTGGAGGGCACTCTGTAAAGCAATTATGTATGTGTACCCAAGGAGTGCCGGATTTTGTATTTATATATATATATATATATATATATATATATTATAAGGGCACGGTCGTGCCCTTATATTAAGGCTGAATCGAACAAACAGAATTCTCCCATAGGGAACTTCTGAGATGGGGGCATGGTGTTTGAGGGGCTACACCTCAAAACTGATTGGACGTACAGAGCTGAAATTTGGCATGGACGCGTAGAATTGTCACCCGCTTCTGCATGCCAAATTTCAGGGCAAAATAATAAAAAATGAGGAATTGGGAGTAAGTTAAAGTTCCAACTGTCAGTTTTTTTCTGCCACTCCCTCAGTGGCTTTTTGACACCGTTTTCCTATAGAATGAATGAGGAGATTTTTGGGAAGGCATAACTCAGGAGAGAGGACGAATTAAGACTTGGGGTTTGTTTTACTAAATAGAGTATGCCCCAGTGTAGTGCCTTTTGGGGTTGTGGTTTTTGAGAAAGTTATAGTTTTTTTTTAATTAAGTAAAATATGCCCCATTATAAAGATAGGGCTTTTCAATTTGTTGCGGCTGCGCAGTGGCTGCCAGCAGGGGGTGTACGGAGAGAGGCTTCATATGAGTGTACAGGCATGGCCGACTTTGAAGCCAGTAGCCCAGACCCCTCGCTGCAGCCGCCAGCATGCTCAGTTACAGGTACACACAGCCACTTTCAGATTTGAGGAGTACCCAAGACACTCCCTTGGGGCCCGGCTAGTACCAGGGGCCTGGCCGCGGCATCCGCCGATGATAGAACAGCGCTGCACATTAAAAGTACATCTGTGCAGGCCAGGCCCCAGCAGGCTGTCGGCGCACATGATCGGACAGCTGCCGCTAGAAGCCTGCACCTGCTCGCCCACATTATGCTCCGTCAGTCACAGACAGAGCGGATTTTATGATGAGCGATAGAGGCGGTCGTCCTGCTGTCACACATAATTGATCACAGGCACTGCCTCACTTGGCCTCCAGGAGCCGACCGCCGCCTCTCCGTCTCCTTTGAGAGTTCTCTGGCAGAATCAGGGAGGCGCCGCCAGCAGGATTTTGGACGTGCGGCCCCCTCCCTCAGCAGCCGCTTCAGACTGACTTCTCCAAGTTGCCGCCAGGTCACGCACTGCCTGGACCTCCTCCACAGCACGGCTCTCTTCTCTACAGTGGGCCTGCTATGTTCCCTAACAGGAGACCCGGCCAGCACAGCTCGTCTCTCTAGCAGGCCTCTCACGGTCAGTGAGTCCCCTTTCATAAATTCTCCTCTGGGTCAGTGGCGCACGCAGGGGGGTTTTCCGAGTACCTGGAAACCCCCCCTGATGAGCCGAGTTATCTTTTTGAGACAGAGACACAGGAGACACAGCTGAAAAAAATAAAAAATAAAAAAAAAGACGCGATCGCGGGGTGCGGAGCTGCAGCAACTACAGAAAGCTAAAGGCCAGTACTCACGGCCCGATGCAGCTCTCTGCTTACAGTCATGAATGTCCCGGGGCCGGCAGCTCCCTCCGTCCTCACACATTCGCCCCTCTGCCTCCAGCCCACTGTGTACACTATATGTAAGTTTTACTGTATATGTAAGTTTTACTTTGTTTCTGTGTGTATTTGTATGATATGTACAGTATGTATTTGGGTTTGTTTGTGCTTGTGTATGTAAGTATGTATGTATGTGTGTATGTGTGTTTGATTATATGTTTGTGTATGTGTATATATGTGTGTTATATGTGTGTGTGTGTGTGTGTATATATGTGTGTTATATGTGTGTGTGTGTGTGTGTGTATATATATATATATATATATCTATATCTATCCGAGCACCAGAAGTCCTAGGACATAGAGGCACAGACCGCACTTCAGCAGCACAATTTAGAGAACCAGTCCTCCACCAAGGTACCAGTAGCACAGCAATGGGTGAGTTCTGACTGCCCCTTCCCACCCCTCTGTGTGCCCGGCTCCCACCCCTCCCGCTGTATGTCCGGCCACCCCCTCCCTCCGGCTCCCCCCCCCCCCGCCCCGTTCTGTGTGCCGGCTCCCCCGCTCCTGTCCTCGTTCTGGGTGCCCGGCTCACCCACTCCAACCCCCTATGCTGTGTTCTCGGCTCCCCGCTTCTTCCCCTGTGCTTTGTGACCGGCTCCACCCTCCGAGCTGTGTGCCTGGTGCACTCACTGATCCTCCCTGCAGCCGCCCGGATATGTTCATTGACAGCCCTCCCCCTTTGATTGCCTCCCCTCTCTGTCTGTGTACCTAGCGCCTGGGATCACTCTAAAGAAGGATGGCCATCGGTGTACACCTCCATGCCTGTTCCTGCTCCTTCTCATCAGGTGAGTGCTGCCCAGATTGTTACAAGTCGCCCCCTGTACAGTCCTCTGCACCCTATGTGTGTCAGCCCCACCGTACAGTCCCTCATGTTGCCCACCCCTGTACAGTCAGCACCCTGCGTGTCAACTCCTTCAGTACAGTCTCCTGCACACTGAGAGTCGCTTTCCCCCTGTACAGTCCCCTGCACCCTGCGTGTACAATCCCCTGCGCACTGCATGTCGCCCCCTTCAGTACAGTCCCCTGCGTGTGGCTTTACCCGGTACTGTCCCCTGCGCCCTTCAAGTCACACACACCCCCGTACAGTCCCCTGCATCCTGCATGTCGCCCTACCCCTGTACATTCCCATGTATGATGCCCACAGACCCGTACAGTCCCCTGCACCTTGTCTGTTGTCGCTCCCGCCCCCCCTTGTACAGTCCCCTGGCCCTGAATGTTGCCCCACTTACAGTACCCTATGCCCGCATATTGTCCTACTTACAGTACCCGACGCCCTTTATGTTGCCCTCACTACATCCCCTGCACCCTGCGTGTCGACCCCTTCAGTACAGTCCCCTGCACCCAGCGTGTCGCTTACACCCGTTACTGTCCCCTGCACCTGCGTGTAACCACCCCATACAGTCCCCTGCATCCTGCACCTTGCGAGTCACCCCTCCATAACAGTCCCCTGCACCCTGTATGTCGCCCCTAAACAGTCTTCTGCGCCCTGTGTGTTGCCCCCCTGTATAGTCCCATGCGCCCTGTGTGTTGCCCCCTGTATAGTCCCATGCGCCCTGTGTGTTGCCCCCCTGTATAGTCCCATGCGCCCTGTGCATTTCCCCACTGTACAGTCCCCTGTGCCCTGAGTGTTGATCCCCCGTACAGTCCTGTGTCTTCGTGCCGCCCCACCCAGCCCCTGCGCCTTGCTTGTTGCCCCTTCAGTACAGTCTCCTGTGCCCTGAGTGTTGCTTTCCACTCATATATATTTATTTATTTATTTTTATATAGGGGTGTGAGGGGAACCATTGATCTGCAGTCATACAAGCAATGCATGCTGACAGGAGTCGTAGAAGAACGCTCACAGCAGAAGAGCCGGTGACAGGCAGGGGAAAGACAACCTGCCAGTATCTGTGGAAAACAGCGCTCCTCAGGAGAGAGAGCAGATCTAGAGAGCTCGGTATGTGTGTGTTGGGGGGGGGAGCGGTATTTAACACACATGCAGCACATGACACTCATATACACGTGCAACACCTGACACACACAAAGGCAGCACCTGACTCTCATATACACACATGCATAACATCAGACACACTAATCTACACATGCAGCAACTGACACACACACACAAGGCATTTAACACGCACAGAACCTGACACACACATATACACTCGCACCACCTGACACACACACATACACTCGCACCACCTGACACACTCTTATATACACGCGCATCACCTAACACACACATATACATGTGCTGCACCTGACACACACACATAATGTAGACGTGCAACACCTGACACATGCACAACAGCTGGCACACTAATATAAACATGCAGCGTCTGACACACACATAGACAGGCAGCACCTGACACATACATAGACGTGGCATTTAATACACACACAGCACCTAACACACATACACTTGCAGCACCTCACACACACACACACACACACACACACACATATACATGCACAGCACCTGCCACTCATATACACCCAAAGCATCTGCCACTCACTGCATATACACACAGCATCTGCCACTCACACACACATACACACAGCACCTGACACACATGTATATACACGCAGCACCTGACACACGTATATACACGCAGAGCACCTGAAACACACACACACAGCACCTACATATACACGCGCAGCACCTCACAGCCACACACATATATACACGCGCAATACCTTATACACACATATATACACACTGTTGACATATAGGTAATTGTCCGCACTCAATATAATATTAGGGCAATGGATGTTGTCTGAATCAAAATATAATTCATTATAAATAGGCGATGTAACCATAGTGAACATGCATAGGAAGTATCGATCTAGTTAGATGGTATATATGTGTATGCTTTTGTGTGTATAGGCATAGTAGGGAATAATGTAATGCAATGTCTGCATACAGATATATGTCTGTAGCAAATGAATAATTTGATTCTGATAGATAAAATCAGCAAGCCACTTGGTTTAGGTCACTTCAAAGGCACACAGGTAATGGCATGCGCAAGGAAGTGCCTAAGACTACAATCAGGAATCTGCATATCCTGAGCAATGTATGTTATTCGGCCTTCTGCTTTGAGACAATGACTCCTAGGATCAATTGAATTAACGAAGTCTCAAATGTTGATGAACACTAGCAGTATTTACACTCCAAAATAACCAAAGGAAAACCTTGATAGACAAACAAATATCAGACGCTATGACTCCAGAATTCACCCCCTGCTCGTCACTGTTGAACAAATTATCTGATATGTTTTACAACACCTTTGAATATGTAAATTGGGATTGTTAAAGTTGGGATATAAGACAGGGTTTGGAGCAGTCTTTAGTTAGTGCAGAGGGAAAGAGACAAGGAAAGGATCCTAAGACATCAGAAGAAGGTAGCTATGCATTTAACCCTCAATAATTCTTGCAAGTGTACAGTATGTGTGTTAATTGTTTAAGTTTGTAATATTGTTTGTGTTTGTTTAATATGTACTGCAGTTAATAATAATTATAGGATTTATTATCATTGTGTTTTTCATATCTTGTATTTTGTATACCTAGAATAAAGTGTTATTGAAATAGAGCTATTATTCCATGGTTCAAACTCATTTTTTGGAATCTCTAAATCATACAAATCTGCATATATTATATAAGGCTCTGCAAAGTTGGACAATATATTTATACCCCTAAGGTATAGAGCATTGATATATCAAATGAGCCAGAAGGATACATCCCTGCATAAAGTATATTTACCATGTGCACAGATGTATTGCTTGGACAGTAATTGTTTTCAGTAGCTATATTCATACCCACATAGTCAATGAGCCAGGATTATATATCTCTGTAAAGTATAATTACACTTTACCTTGACATATCTCTTGGACAAGTAGATATATAATTCCTAAACCCAAATGAGCCAATCACATGCATATGTATAGGAATGTTCATATAATGTACATTGCTGTGTGATTGGACTAGTGCTAATCTCTGCCCCTTTAGCTATGAGCCAACCTAATTTGTAAGCCTATTATAATATATTTGCAGATGTAAGATACATAAAGCATAAATCAATATATGATATAATAAATATATATTATATAAGATTCCACACTTCAATAATTGGCACCCCAGATGGGACCATGGAATAATTTGGTATCTATTTTAAACTAACATAATATCTATTAGGAAGCAGCACCAATGGCTATAAGCCTGCTGGCAAAGTACAAGATCACAGTGGAATAGGTTACAAATGAGAATAAAGAATTTAAAGGCCTAGAATAGAAAATGTGCACAGTGGAAATTAGTATTTCCAAATAAATGTATAAATGTACCAGGTATTAGAGTTTAACCTTAAGACACCGGTCAATCTTAAGGAGAGGATACCTTCAGTACTAAAAACAAAGAATATATAAATTTAGCATTGTAATGTTAAATATGCAAAAAGTTGCAGCAGCATTAGGAAAAATGCGCAGAACTGCGGATTTAGAAGCCAAACAGAAATGTAAAGAAGGATCAGGTTCACGTCTTCGTAAGGCGTGCCTGACCATTAATGCAAAAATGCATTCATTATTTAAGTCCCTTAAACAGAAAAATAAACAGAAAAAGTTTGGGGCAGAAGCAAAAAGCCTGGCAGATTGTAAGCAAACTGTCATGACCTCTCAGGAGGAGATAAAAGAAAGTACAAGGGAGAACATTGTAGATGTAGGTGAGACTCAGGACAGCATTGTCCATGTGCAGCACACAGAGTCTGCTATGGTCACACAGACCACCAGCAGAACAGCCTCTGTGGTAAAGGAAGAAAGTAGCAATGTGCCGGATGTGTCTATCATCAGACAGCACATTAATGTAAAGGAGGTAGCAGCAATAGGAGATGTCCCCTATACTGTTTCTACTAAAGGGGAAGATTATTGTAACTCAGATTATGAGTATTCTGCTGAATACACTCTCAGAGTTCCCAATGTAAATGAAGAATTTGTTATGCCCTTAGGCAAAGGTGAATTGTCAGCAGATTTAAACACTGATAGCAGCAGTACAGTGCACACAGGGGTGGAGAAGTTCCCCATGGTGAAAACTCCCATGGCAACCAGAGTTGCAAACCTTGAAATGTATTTACCTGGAAACATGTTTAAAGGGGAAATCCATGAAATTAATTCAGGAATGCATGTTTACAAACAAGGTTCCCAAACTTTTGTAACCCCCACACAACACTCAGAGACATCTAGTGATGGTGCAAATGTTTGCATGCTCTCAGAGAGACCACATGCAGAGTGTCATTCTGCAAACCACACACCAATTAACAATGACAAAAAGGATCACCAGGATGAAAATGTTTTTATGCCCTGGTGCCATAACCATTTTATTACAGGTGTGGAAAGACAGAAAGCCCTGGGACCTGCAATACATATTTGGCAAAGTCTAACAAGTTTCTCTCCCCACAAAAGTAGGTTTTTTCAGAAGCTCCAAGATTCTTCCAGACTAAGGAGCCATGCCAAGCAGCAAACGCTATGGTTGAAGACAGTCTGGGCCCAGGCTACGTCACAAGGGAGTATGGTCACAAGTGAATACGGTAGTATCATTCCTTTACTTGTTAGATCCAATGTAGCCATTGTTTGCTTTGATGTTCAAACAGCCACAGTTTCCAAATTAAACCAGCATCATATCTGCAGCGACAATTGTGCTGTCATTGACACACAATGTGACAGGAAAGATTGGCACAGGCCAGAAACAATTGTTTGTTTGTTTGTTCTTCAATCTTTAAAGACACATTTGTAAATTCTGTACCTGATAACATGCAGCAGATAGGACAGAATGCATAGCACGGTATGTTAAATCACTGTATAAATATCTGTGATATTCATTGTATGTCTTTTTGTTTGATTCATAGTAATCCTGGCAACCTGTATACAGAATGGTGCAAGACTCCAAAAAAGACTCCAATTTACAAGGGAAAAGGTCTTCATTAACCCTTTCATCGCTGCTATCCAGCAAAATCTACATAGCATCCCTAAAGACTGATATATGGACAAATCCTCAAGGAGTTTTCCAGTTTCACAAGAAAGGGGAAGGTTTTCATTAACCCTTTCATCACAAGTAATCATTACTTGTCTTTCAAACTACATGTACACCCCCACAACAGTGTACAGCACATCTCATCACTGTGATTATACAGAACTGTCTCATCCCTTCATATACCTTAATCAAATATATATGTAAACATTTGTCTGATATATATATATATATATATTATATCATTGTATTATATACCTTGTAAATATTTTATGTTTTTTTTATATTACACAGTAGATACTACCTATGCTTCCTTCGTAAAAGCTTCAAAAGTAATTAAATATCTAATACTGGATGGAATTAGATTTAGTCAAAGCCATTCCTAAATGATATTTAATATCTGTTTGAAGCAAAATTATATTCATTTATTGTATTGATAGGATGTTACTATATACACATCAAAATCATTTTAAATAATTATTAGTCATAATATAGGTAGGATAGAAAACGCCTTTATATGGGTTAAACTGGTATAAGTTTATGTAAGATTGAGATGTATAAATAGGTACAAGGTAGAATAAGGAGATTTAAGACTGCATGGTCATTTATTCAGTGAGGAAATACAGTAAACAGAGTAGGTGTACTACTCGCAGCCATTTGTGGTACTATTGCCCGAAGACAATTAAGACCTACTATTAACAAGGAAAGAAAGAAAGAAAGAAAGAAAGAAAGAAAGAAAGAAAGAAAGAAAGAAAGAAAGAAAGAAAGAAAGAAAGAAAGAAAGACTGGTTCACATATGCCTGTTCTATTCAAAATCACAACCTGTTTTGTGCAAAGCAATATGGACACTGGTCACAACTGCGGCATTGGATAAACGCAAAGGAAACAGAACTGCTAAAGACTGTATAAAGACTATTACTATTACCGAGGGTCATCACAAGTACTGAGTTGCAAACTCAAGATCACAGTACGCAAAATACACAGCACTCGACGTACAAAGCCCTCTGCCTCAAACAGCGAAATGGCAAGCAAAGGAGCAGCTGCTATGAAGAATTTTACTTCAACTGTCTCCATAATGCAAACGCAAGGCGTCTCCAATTGCAAGCAAATCACGCAGATGACAGTCTTATCCCAATAAATTGCTACAGCCAAGAACAGCAAAAATGTCCAAACGTACTGATCCAGATACAGAAAAAAGGTCTACAATTGGGCTATGGTATTCCAAATGTCTGTAGAAATTAGTTTTCCTCATGAATACTGAATAAAAACCTCAGTCTTGTCTGCTTTAGTTAAAAGTAAAAGTAGAATAAGGTTAGGTAAGCTAAGAATTTTTTGAGATTTTTAAAATCATAATGGTTATTATTATTACACTTATGGTATATATTATGGTTACAACAAAAGTTATGTTTTGAAGAAATTTTGAAATGTATTTGGAAGCAATTACGCTAGTTTAATGTGTGGCCAATCAAAATAATTTCTCATGGCCACAAGGGGGCGACTGTTGACATATAGGTAATTGTCCGCACTCAATATAATATTAGGGCAATGGATGTTGTCTGAATCAAAATATAATTCATTATAAATAGGCGATGTAACCATAGTGAACATGCATAGGAAGTATCGATCTAGTTAGATGGTATATATGTGTATGCTTTTGTGTGTATAGGCATAGTAGGGAATAATGTAATGCAATGTCTGCATACAGATATATGTCTGTAGCAAATGAATAATTTGATTCTGATAGATAAAATCAGCAAGCCACTTGGTTTAGGTCACTTCAAAGGCACACAGGTAATGGCATGCGCAAGGAAGTGCCTAAGACTACAATCAGGAATCTGCATATCCTGAGCAATGTATGTTATTCGGCCTTCTGCTTTGAGACAATGACTCCTAGGATCAATTGAATTAACGAAGTCTCAAATGTTGATGAACACTAGCAGTATTTACACTCCAAAATAACCAAAGGAAAACCTTGATAGACAAACAAATATCAGACGCTATGACTCCAGAATTCACCCCCTGCTCGTCACTGTTGAACAAATTATCTGATATGTTTTACAACACCTTTGAATATGTAAATTGGGATTGTTAAAGTTGGGATATAAGACAGGGTTTGGAGCAGTCTTTAGTTAGTGCAGAGGGAAAGAGACAAGGAAAGGATCCTAAGACATCAGAAGAAGGTAGCTATGCATTTAACCCTCAATAATTCTTGCAAGTGTACAGTATGTGTGTTAATTGTTTAAGTTTGTAATATTGTTTGTGTTTGTTTAATATGTACTGCAGTTAATAATAATTATAGGATTTATTATCATTGTGTTTTTCATATCTTGTATTTTGTATACCTAGAATAAAGTGTTATTGAAATAGAGCTATTATTCCATGGTTCAAACTCATTTTTTGGAATCTCTAAATCATACAAATCTGCATATATTATATAAGGCTCTGCAAAGTTGGACAATATATTTATACCCCTAAGGTATAGAGCATTGATATATCAAATGAGCCAGAAGGATACATCCCTGCATAAAGTATATTTACCATGTGCACAGATGTATTGCTTGGACAGTAATTGTTTTCAGTAGCTATATTCATACCCACATAGTCAATGAGCCAGGATTATATATCTCTGTAAAGTATAATTACACTTTACCTTGACATATCTCTTGGACAAGTAGATATATAATTCCTAAACCCAAATGAGCCAATCACATGCATATGTATAGGAATGTTCATATAATGTACATTGCTGTGTGATTGGACTAGTGCTAATCTCTGCCCCTTTAGCTATGAGCCAACCTAATTTGTAAGCCTATTATAATATATTTGCAGATGTAAGATACATAAAGCATAAATCAATATATGATATAATAAATATATATTATATAAGATTCCACACTTCAATAACGCACAACACCTGACACACACACGCACGGCAACTGATACAGGCACATTATCAGACACACTAATATACACATGCAGTACTTGGCACACACATAAATGCATGTAGCATTTAACACACATATACATGTGCGGCACCTGACAAACACGTGGCACCTCACACAACTGACACACACGTGTACGTACATGTGCGACACCTGATGCACACACAAGACACCTGACACACACACACACACGTGCGACACCTGACATGCACGTGTACGTACACGTGCGACACCTGATGCACATGCACGACACCTGATGCGCACACACGTGTATATACACGCGCGACACCTGACGTGCATGTGCACATATGTGTACGTACATGCGCAACACCTGACGCGCACATATGTGTACGTACATGTGCGGCGCCTGACGTGTGTACGTACACGTGCGACGCCTGACACACACACACGTGTGTACGTACACGCCTGACACACACACACACACGCGCGTCACCTGAAACGCGCACGCTTACGTACACATGCGACACATGACACACACATGCACGTACACACGTGACACCTGACACACGCGCGTGTACGTACACGCGCGACACCTGACAAATGCGCGTGTATGTACACGTGTGACACCTGACACACACGCGCGACACCTGACACACAAGCGTGTACGTACGCGTGCGACACCTGACACACACACGTGTGTACGTACACACGTGACACCTGACACATGTGTATGTACATGCGCAACACCTGACACACACATGTGTACGTACACGCGTGACACCTGACACACAAGTGTGTACGTACGCGCGTGACACCTGACGCACGCGTGTACGTACGCGCGCGATACCTGACACACACACACGTGTACGTACGCGACACCTGACACAAGCGTGTACAAACGCAAGCGACACCTGACACACACACGCATGTACGTACGCGCGCGACACCTGACACACACACGTGTACGTACGCGCGTGACACCTGACACACACACGTGTACGTACGCGCGCGACACCTGACACACACGCGTGTACGTACGCGCGCAGCACCTGACACACACGCGTGTACGTACGCGCGCGACACCTGACACACGCGCGCGAGTACGCGCGCGACACCTGACACACGCGCGCGACACCTGACACACGCGCGCGACACCTGACACGCGCGTGTCCGTACGTACGTGCGCGACACCTGACACGCGATTGTACGTCCGTCCGTACGCGCGACACCTGACACACACGCGCTTGTACGTACGCGACACCTGACACACACGCGCTTGTACACACGCGCGTGCGACACATGACGCACACACACATGCGTACGTACACGCGCGACACCTGACGCACACGTGTGTACGTACGTACACGCGCGACACCTGACGCGCACACACATGCGTACGTACACGCGCGCGATGCGCACGTGCCCGCACACCTGACGCGCACGCGCGACACCTGACGCGCACGCACGCACGACACCTGACACACACACATGACACCTGACACATGTATGTACACGCGTGACGCCTGACACACACGTGTACGTACACGCGTGACGCCTGACACACGCGTGTACGTACACGCGTGACGCCTGACACACGCGTGTATGTACACGCGTGACGCCTGACACATGCGCGTACGTACACGCGTGACGCCTGACACACGCGTGACGCCTGACACACGCGTGTACGTACACGCGTGACGCCTTACACACGCGTGTACGTACACGCGAGACGCCTGACACACGCGTGTACGTACACGCGAGACGCCTGACACACACGTGTACGTACACGTGCGACGACTGACACACAAACGTGTGTACGTACACGCGCGACACCTGACACACACACACGACACCTGACACGCACACACGACACCTGACACGCACGCACGACACCTGACACACACACGACACCTGACACACACACACGACACCTGACACACACACACGACACCTGACACACACACACGTGTGTACGTACATGCGCGACACCTGACACGCACGCACGCACACGCGCGACACCTGACACACACACACGCACGCACGACACCTGACACACACACATGACACCTGACAAACACACACACACACGTGAGTACGTACATGCGCGACACCTCACACACACACACACCCACATGTACGTACACGCGCGACACCTGACACACACACACACACACATGTACGTACACGCGCGACACCTGACACACACACGCATGTACGTAAACATGCGACACCTGACACACACACACGCGTGACACCTGACACACACACGCACACGCGTGTACGTACATGCGCGACACCTGACACACACACACACACGCATGTACGTAAACGCGCGACACCTGACACACACACACGCGACACCTGACACACACACGCACACGCGTGTACGTACATGCGCGACACCTGACACACACACACGCATGTACGTAAACGCGCGACACCTGACACACACACACACGCGCGACACCTGACACACACACACGCGCGACACCACACACGTGTGACACCTGACACACACATGTGTACGTACACGCGTGACACCTGACACACGTGTACGTACATGCGCAACACCTGACACACACACACGTGTACGTACACGCGTGACACCTGACACACACGTGTACGTACACGTGTGACACCTGACACACACACGCGTACGTACGCGCGTGTGACACCTGACACACACGCGTACGTACGTACGTGCGTGTGACACCTGACACATACAAATACGTACGTGCGTGACACCTGACATACACATGTACGTACACGCGTGACACCTGACATACACATGTACGTACACTCGTGACGCCGGACACACACACACACGTGTGTACGTACATGTGTGACACCTGACAAACACACGTGTGTACGTACACGCGCGGCACCTGACACACACACGTGTGACACCTGACACACACACGTGTGACACCTGACACACACACGTGTGACACCTGACACACACACGTGTGACACCTGACACACACACGTGTGACACCTGACACACACACGTGTGACACCTGACACACGTGTGTATGTACACGCTGGCCACCTGACACACACACACACACGTGTGTACATACACGCGTGACACCTAACACACACGTGTACGTACATGCGCAACACCTGACACGCACACGGTACGTGCACGCGCTACACCTGACACACACACACACACGTGTGAACCTGACACACTCATGTGTGAATGTACACACGGGACACCTGACACAGACACATGTGTACATACACGCGTGACACCTGACACACACGTGTATGTACATGTGCAACACCTGACACTCACACATGTGTACATACACGCGTGACACCTGACACTCACACATGTGTACATACACACGTGACACCTGACACACACACACACACGTGTACATACACGCGTGACACCTGACACACACACGTGTACGTACACGCGTGACACCTGACACACACATACGTGTACGTACACGCGTGACACCTGACACACACATACGTGTACTTACATGTGTGACACCTGACACACACGTGTAAGTACACGTGTGACACCTGACACACACACGTGTACGTACGCGCGTGACACCTGACATACACATGAACGTACACGTGTGACACCTGACATACACATGAACGTACACGTGTGACACCTGACATACACATGAACGTACACTCGCGACACCAGACACACACACGTGTGTACGTACACACGTGACACCTGACACACACACATGTGTACTTACACGCGTGACACCTGACACACACGTGTACATACACGTGCGACGCCTGACACACACACGTGTGTACGTTCACGCATGACACCTGACACACGTGTACGTACACGCCTGACACTCACACGTGTACGTACACGCCTGACACTCACACGTGTACGTACACGCGTGACACCTGACACACACCCGCGACACCTGACACACACGTGTACGTACGACACCTGACAAGCACGTGTGTACATAAACGCGCAACACCTGACACACACACACCCACACGTGTGTCTGGACACACACACACACGTGTATGCACACATGCGACACCTGACACACACGTGTACGTACACGCACAACAGCTGACACACATGTACGTACGCGTGCAACACCTGACACACACACGTGTACGTACACGCCTGACACCTAACTGATACACACACGTTTACATACACGCGCGACACCTCTCTTATTTATATATATATATATATACACACACATGCGTACGTACACGCATGGCACTGTATGCTTATACGTACACACGCGGCACCCTACCCACCTATGTACGTACATGCGTTGCACCACACACATGTACATACACGCGTGGCACCTGACACACACGTGTACATACACGCATGGCACCTGACACACACGTGTACATACACGCATGGCACCTGACACACACACATAAACATGCAGCACCTGACAAACACACATAAACACGCAGCCCTGACACATACACACACATAAACACGCAGCACCTGACACACACACACACACAAACACGCAGCACCTGATACACACACAAACACGCAGCACCTGACACACACACACACACACGCAGAACCTGACACACACACATACATTCAGCACCTGACACACACACACATATACACGCAGCACCTGAAACACACACATCCACATAGCATTTACGCAGCACCTGGCACACATGCACATATACACAGATGTAGCATTTAACAAACACACACACATGTACACGCGTGGCACGTGACACACACATACATGCGCATCGACACCACACACATACGTATGTACATGCGTAGCACCTGACACACACATATATATGCGCGCCACCTGACACACATATATACATGCGCCACCTGACACACACACATATAGGCGCGCCACCTGACACACACATATATACGCGTGGCACCTGACACACACATATATACGCGTGGCACCTGACACACACATATATATGTGCGCCACCTGACACACACACATATATGTGCAGCACCTGACACACACATATATACGCGCAGGACCTAAAACACACAGATGTATATACATGCAGCATCTGACAAACACACATAGATATATAAGCACAGCACCTGACGCACACGGCACCTCACACGTACACGCAATGCATTTCACACATGCCTCTAGCCTCAGTCACAGGCTGCTGCCGCCTACCCCCCTACCTGCATCATTCGCAAAGGCAACAAAGTATTTTGACCAAAGTTAAAAGTATAACAATTCTGTTTGGTAAATAAAAATATTTTGCATTTTGTACAGAACAGTGATGTTATAAAAACATTTTCATTAAACATTTAAAAAATCAAATGTTTATTCTTAGTGTGAAATTTTTACATTTCTGAATTAAAAAAAATAAATTGAAAAAAAGCTATGAAATTCCATAGACAAAAAACCTTACGGTTTCACATGTCCCATTAAGGCTTACACATAATCTGGCATTTCAGAAACCTGTTTTAACTCTTCCATTCAAACTCCAAAAAGCGATGAAATTCCGATCATTAAGGCTGACGCCTTAATGGACGTGTTCCTTGCGCAATACAGATATGGTATGCCATCACAGCCTGTGGGTAAGTGCAGATTCAGCACTCTCACAGAGTGACATTGCTGTCACTCACACAATGGTGGAGCTGCTAATTCACAGATTTGTGTGCTCATTGGAATACACACATGCAGTCTATGCAACTGAAGGTCTGAGCGGAAGACCAAGCTGCTCGGATGAGGTAAGAGTGTTGTTGGTTGGAGGGAGGAGACAGAGCGGATGGGGGAACAGAAGTGCGTGAATAGAGGGAAGACTAAGCAGCATTGATGGGTGGTGACAAAGAAACACTGGATAATTCAGACCGCAGCAGCAGCAATCGCAGTCTGAATTAGTTTGTGGGGTGCGCATGCGCAATGGCCGCACTGTGCATGCGTACCCCGGGAGACCAGAGAGCATCTCACTGGCTGCGATCGCCCTGCCTGATTGACAAGCAGAGGCGGTTGCGGGGAAGGAGGGGGGCATGCCAACGGCATTAGAACGTCATTGGCGGGGCATGGTCAGCACAACTGAGGCGTTTCCGGACCATTGGGGGGGGGGGCAGACTACGGTGGTTATCCCCCTGCTAAGAGCGCAGGAGCTGCGCTGCCAGGGAGCTACTTGTCAGGTACAAAAGCATCACCGCCGTGCAAAGCTTTTATACCTGTGGATGGGGTGGTAGGGCCTGACATGCGGAGTGGACTATCCCTGTGCGGGACCCCCCACATGTCAGAGTAAATGATCGTAGATGTGCTAAATTTAGCACATCTACGATCAACCCTGAATTACCCCCACAGATGAGGGGAGATAAGACAGTGTGCAACAGATGGGGAAAAGACAGTGGCACAGATGGTGGGGAGACAGAGCTGTGTGAATGGGTGGACAGTGCCGTGTGGATGAGGGGGAAAGTACAGATGGAAAGAAACGGTGCAGATGAGGAAGGCAGAGCAGCATGGATGAGGGGAATACAGTCTCAACATTGGAAGGGATAAGTATTTTTACCTTCCCTTGGGGTGTGGCAGCTAGGCCTAATCCTTGGGTGGGTTGGATAGGGCAACCTCAGCTACATGAATGGGGTAAGAGGGCTGTGGATTGGAGGTAGATTAAGCAAGTATGGGAAGGGAGACAGAATGGTGCGGATGGGGGCAACGATGCAGATGGGTAGAAAACTGGTTCAGATGGGAGAGAAGACAGTGTGCCATGTATTGGAGGAGAAAGAGTGACGTTGAAGAGGGAAACACTGAGCAGCACAGAGAGAAGGAAATGGTGGTACAGACAAGGCACAAGTGCGGAAAGACAGATGGTGCAGATAAGTTAGTACAGACTAGCACAGATGGGAGATCACAGCAGTAGGGATTGGGGAAGACAGAGCAACATGGGGGTATATAGGGGAAGTAAGTGTAGATGCATAGACCGTAGATGGGGTATTATAGTTTTAGCAATTAACCAAGATGTTTGAGGGAGCAAAATGTGTATACTAAGTGAGATGGATGTATGGAGTTAGAAGGATGTTGTAACAAGGTGGGATGGTTGTGGTGACCGAATGGGATGGTTGTGGGCACTGTGTGGGATGGGAGCACCACAAAACTGCTCAGACCTTCAGTTGCATAGACTGCATGTGTGTATTCCAATGAGCACACAAATCTGTGAATTAGCAGCTCCACCATTGTGTGAGTGACAGCAATGTCACTCTGTGAGAGTGCTGAATCTGCACTTACCCACAGGCTGTGATGGCATACCATATCTGTATTGCGCAAGGAACACGTCCATTAAGGCGTCAGCCTTAATGATCGGAATTTCATCGCTTTTTGGAGTTTGAATGGAAGAGTTAAAACAGGTTTCTGAAATGCCAGATTATGTGTAAGCCTTAATGGGACATGTGAAACCGTAAGGTTTTTTGTCTATGGAATATATATATATATATATATATATATACACACACGTATAGATATGCAATGCAGCACTCAGCGGACTTCCATGCCCCAGGGTGGACCACCGTCGTCAGGGATGCTGTCCCTGATGACGGGGGACCACCATCATCAGGGAAGCTGTCCCTGATGACGGGGGTCCACCACCATGAAACACAGGTACAAGGGACCAAGCACCACAACTGCCTCCAAGTCCGCCAAGTGCCACCTGCATCACAGCGTGTGTGTGTGTGTGTGTGTGTGTGTGTGGTTAGATTATATATATATATATATATATATAGAAATATATAGGGTTTATGATTGACCGACACTCCATCTGGTGTACATTGATTACCTGGGTGCCCCCAGTGGTAACAAATAGAGAGAAGGGAGAGGCTGCGGCACTCACAGGATTTGAATTCAAAAGGTGAAATGGGTCCAAGCCATCTTAGCCGGACATCAGTGATACTGGTCAACATTTCATTTACTGACGAAATTTATGTTCAGTAAATTAAACATTGACCAGTAACACTGATGTCCGGCTAAAATGGCTTGGACTCATTTCACCTTTTGAATTCAAATCCTGTGAGTGCTGCAGCCTCTCCCTTCTCTCTCTCTCTCTGTATATGTATATGTATATATATACATAGATAAAGATATATATATATATATATATACACACACACATATATGTACGTATCTGGAAACCCCCCTTTGCAAATCCTGCGTTTGCCCCTGGGTTTCCTCCAGGTACTCTGGTTTCCTCCCACATGTGTGTGCGTGTGTGTGTGTGTGCGCGCGCATGTACATGTGATAGGGAATATAGATTGTAAGCTCCGCTGGGGCAGGGACTCTGTAAAGTGCTGTGGAATACTGTATGTGTGGGCTATATTAATATTTGGTAATAAATAAATAAGGGGACCATGTCCTCACAGGAATTATATAATTCCAAAGTACATAATGAACTCCTGGGGTCCGCGGAGTATTGTATCACAGCTGTCTATTGTATGTGTCAGCTTCATCTTTGAAATGGAAGTCTGAGCCTGTGTCTAGGAGTGGTGTATGGTAATTAATCTTGTCAGGTGGGCAGTGAGCTGTAATGCCGGTCACTGCTGCTCAGTTCACAGGGAATTGGACTGTAGAGTATTCCAATGCATTTCAGCATAATCTCCTTTGTCAAGAAGTTGTGTAGAAGCGTGCTACCGCATTCATATCAGTTTGAGGGCTCTCATCTCAACTTCTCTCTCATTTTGTGGGGTTTCTCAATCTCCTCCGTCCTCTGCAGCATCTAGTGTCTAATTCCCATGGGTGCACTGCACATACAACCAATCCTCCATCTCTCCATGGTATTCTGGGAGCTATTAATTCATTTAACCCACAGTAGTGCATCCATTTCATAATATGCCATACATCTGTGCATCACATTCATATGACGCACTGTACTTCTCTCAATTCATGTTATGGCATTGTTACCGGCGGGTTAAGAGAGACCCAGATGGGTGGATTCCCAGAAAAGTACTTCAACAAACAACTTGAATATATAAAAACAGTGTATGAATTTATTGTATACTTAGCTAAGGTTATTGATCAATTCAACAGATGTTCAATACAGCAATCACATCAGCATACTCAGAAGCCTCGCCCTCTGCGTCAATAGGCTGAGTTATATTCAAAGCAGCCTGGCACGTCTGCAGTCAGTGGTTTCATCCAGGCTGTCCAGTCTGTTAAGGCTACTGACCCACCCGAAGGTCACATACTTATAGAGTTACTGACCAGCCTCAGATGTGGCAATACCATATAAGGGCATAATCCTACAGATCACATACTGATTGGGTTACTGACCAACAGGATATATGATGCACAAAGGAATGTACAATGCTGTATGCAAAGTCCTGTTATCCACACTCATATAATGAACAGAATGAAGTTAAAAACGCATATTGTGTATAGTCAGTATACAATCTGACATGTAATCGCTTCAGTATATTGATTCATTCTGTTCTTTGTATTAGGTGCCAAAACTGCCTGAAAGCATCAGTTTAATATAATAGTGAAACTTATATTTTTGTATCACTCCTGACAGGCATACATTAATGCCCCCAATTCATAATATGACACATATCTGTACATCTAATTCATATGAGGCATAGTAATGCCCCAATTTCATATTACGACACACAGTGATGCCCCCAATTCATATTATGACAATGTTCCTAATTTATAATATAAACAGAAGTGTATGTAGATTTACTCTGGCGCTTTCGTTGATTACATATTTTCATCAACCCAACAGGTAAAATGCAAGAAATATATAGGATATACTAGATAACTTAGTCTGTACTGATAAAATACTCTATTGTAGAAAATTCTAATAGAAAATATTGAAGCCTTAGATTTGGAAACCATGGCTCCCTTAGGAAATCGCCATCCTCGTTATTTTCTTTTATGTAGACATATAAAACCATAAAGCCAACTGGATTAATTACCCCTTTGGATGATCTCTGGGCGATGATTTCTTGTTGGTATGCGAAAACAAAATAAAAAATGCACTAGTGCAACACTTTATGACTTCATATTTAACATATGAAATACACACACATACAGTAGGTCATATCCAATTACCTGTGGTATTACTGAGTGCAATGATATCGCCAAGAGCTATCCTATTAGCTTTTAGCTCCTGACAGCTCCCAGTGCAGACAGCATAGCGCTGCACCTCTGGCTTCCTGATAACATGACCACTACCCCATCATGTGACAACCACCAGGGGCGAGGAAAGAGGGGAGATGAGGGCCACGGCACTGCTCTGGATTCCCTGCTGAGGGTCACAGTGCTGAGTGCTGGCTGACGGGCACCTTCACTGCAGTTTCAGCCTGCTGCTGCAGCGGGCATGGGACACTGATGGGTCGCCGTGACTTATTTGGAATTTTTTTTCACCTGCCTCAGGCAGGCAAAACCAAATGCCAAATCAAGCAAAAATGGTCTGTTTGTCACTAAAACACACAGGTTTCACTGAACCTGTGTGTATTCGGAAGGAAAGCTGTTTTTTTTTTTTACGAGTGATCCTATTGGATAGCCTGTAAAAAAGCATTGGTGAAACATCGAAAAAAAGTATGAAAAATTGAAATTTTTTGCACCCGTTGTTTTATCTCCTATAATAGGATAACACCAATAATGTTAAAATATCAAAACATAAATCATAAAAAGCCTCACTTCAAACAATCTCTCTCCTCTGGTTAAATGCCTAGTGGATGTGATGATTGAACAGCACATCTAGTTCATTGCCCAGGAATCCCTCTTGGTCAGAAAAGATGGTATGAATCGATCCAAAGAAAGCAGTCTGAATCCCACTGAATATATTGTACAGTGTTTTACTCATAGTATCACTTGTGTCTTTAAGGTATAATTTTTCATACTGTACTTTATGAACTTTTGGAAGCACATACTGTATAGAGTAGGAACTGATGAGTTTTTTTTATATTAATATAACCTAAACCATCTTTAGTTATTACACTTATTTCCATGGCTTTTGTTGTCCTTTCTGAAAGTGATTTCAGAGTGGGATCACCCATTTTATAATATATATCTCTCTCTTTGAGTTGTCAATGAATTTCATCTATATAATTTTTTTCCTGTTCATAAGTACTACCCCTCCACCCAGCTTCTTCACTAAAAACTCCTTTTTAATGTGATTAATGGAATGTCCAGGAGGCCCAAGAAAATCTGGAAAGTTGGCAAGTCCCTGGGCCAGCAGCCAAGCCTCTGCACTCCCCAGAAGCAGCACGTATATCCCCTGCAGTGGTGGGGTTGATGATGATGTGATTCATGCTGAATCGCATCAATGTGACCACGCCTCCTGCTCCACTATGCCAGTAATACGGTTCTGCAATGACTTCCGTTAATTAAATCAAGTGTCCCAGTTTGATTCTTACCCTATGCCCCGGGATGATGAGTTGGTAGAAAATTTAGCCAATAGTCAATATCTCACTATACTCTATTTGACAAAAGGTTATTGGCAGATTCCGTTAACAGAAGCTGCTATGGCAAAAACAGCCTTCTCTACCCCTGAAAGCTTATTCCAATATAAAATGCTCCCATTTGGTTTACATGGTGCCCCAGCAACCTTCCAGAGACATATGAATAAGTTGCTGCGGCCCCACAGGGAATATGCGACTGCATATTTAGATGACATTGTTATTTTCAGCTCTGACTGGGAGTCACACCTACCAAAGGTAGCAGCCATTTTACAATCTCTACGGGCACACAGGTTTACCCCCAACCCTGAGAAATGTGCCATTGGTATGATTGAGGCCAAGTATTTTGAGTACATTGTGAGCAGAGGACAGGTTAAACCTCAGCCTAGTAAGGTAGAAGCAGTCCTCACCTGGACTAGACCTAAATGTTAATCACAACATAGGACATTTCTCGGTTTGGTCAGATATTATCGCAGGTTCATTCGAGATTTCGCCCCTATAGTGGCTCCACTAACCGAATGTCTTAAAAAACAATTCCCAGACAAGATAACGTGGTCTGGAACAGTGGAAACTGCTTGGCAGAATTTAAAACGAGCTTTGTGTACTGAGCCTGTCTTGCAAGTTCCTGACTTTAAAAAGCAATTTGTGTTACAAACGGATGCCTCTGGGAAAGGATTAGGAGCAGTTCTATCCCAAGAGGTAGTTGGAGGGGAATAGCCCATCCTCTACCTTAGCCATAAATTATTGCCCAGGGAGCGCAGAAACTCAACTGTAGAGCAGGAGTGCTTGGCCATTAAATGGGCAGTTGAGTCATTAAGGTATTATTTGTTGGGACGTCAGTTTTTGTTGGTCACAGATCGTGCACCTTTACAGTGGATGCATACAAAGAGGTGAATGCTCGTGTGACCCATTGGTTTTTGGCTTTGCA
Organism: Pseudophryne corroboree; assembly: GCF_028390025.1. Taxonomy (NCBI): domain Eukaryota; kingdom Metazoa; phylum Chordata; class Amphibia; order Anura; family Myobatrachidae; genus Pseudophryne; species Pseudophryne corroboree. The sequence goes on from NC_086448.1 coordinate 242,732,882, forward strand.
GCCATTTAAGTTTGAGGTGAGGCATCGTCTAGGGAAACAGCATCTCAATGCCGATGCCCTTTCCAGGAGGTTTGTAGGTACTGTTCATCCAAGTAACCCTATGGTGAAGCTAGGGGAGGAGGAAGAAGGTGAGGTGGGTGACCTCTGGAAGGTAGTGGATGGCTGTGTACCTGGGCGGATGACACAGGTAGGGGTGGGCGAGGCAGAGAGCTCGCCTGAAAATAGTGTAGCTTCACATGGGTGGATGATGCTAAGGGGGGAGGAGTGTGGCAGAGACAGCATTATTCCATGTGAAAGTAATTTGGAATATCCAGACCAGGTTTTGGAAGCAGTAGCAGAATCCCAGGTGTGTGATCAGCAGCACCTGGGATTTCCTGATATAAGGGTTTCCAGGGCAGAGTCACCTTGCTCTTGACGGTGGAATAGCTGCCCAAGTGATAGGCCGGGTTGTGTGGGTTAGACTAGGGACCACTGGAGCCTATCATGAGTCTGCTATGCTGAGAGTGCCTGTATGCTACTGCCTATAATACCGACTGCATATGGAGTTAACTTGCTATGTGGTGACCTGCTGTTCAAAATAAACATGTCACGATCCTGGTATCTGGACGCCATTTCTTACCCATCAGATGCCTCCTAAGGCTGGCTCAGCGCTCCAGGACCGGATCCCATCTGTTATCCTAATGTTCACATTCCTGCATCCTCTCCTGTCTCTCTGAGACGCTGTCACAGTAACGCCTTATTACATCTGGCATGGCGTCTCCCGCGGCCGCCGTCCCTGAGCTTCTGCATGCAGAGTGTCAGAGTGGCGATTACGTCAGCCGCGGCCTCCGCTGTGTCCGCGTGGTTGGATGTGCACTTGTCAGCCTGGCGTCTCCTGTCTCCAGTGGCCGGCGCCGCCATTACTGTTTTCATTACCACATGGATTACAAACCAAACTTCCCTCCAAGTGTCTGCATGGGCGCAGCCATCTTGGATTCTGTCAGCTGATCATTTCCTCCAATCTGTTGTCAGTATTGTTAATCTGCATAATTGCCTAGCCAATCCCTTCCTTGCTGCAGGTATAAATACACTGTGCCTGAGCAAGGAAGGCGTCAGTGCTTTGGTTGTCAAACCTAGTTCCTGTTTGTCTCTCTCCTGTGATTGTCTTCCTGGTTCCAGCTCCTGTCTCAAGACTTCCACCATAGAGACCCGCACCAGCATTCCACCTGCGGTGTAGCCTGACTCTCCAATCCATTGTGGATTCATCTGTTTCCAGCTACAACATTACCTGCTTCCAGCCCAGCTTCCAGCAGAGTACAGCTTCTCTTAAAGGGCCGGTGTCCTTTCTACACTTTACCACTCTCCACCGGTATTATTATTTCTCCGCTCTCAAGTTCTACATTTCAGTTCATATTTCATCGCTCCCAAGTTCATTTATTATTTAACTGGTTCCAGCCAGTATCCACTCCGTGCTAACAACAGTCTGGTTCCAGCCAGTATCCACAGCAGCCGTTTTATCTTCAGCAACCCAGCTTTTCCTGGAACACCAGCTGGTACAATCCTGGGTTATCTCCATTGCTACAGTCGGGCCTGGTAAGGACTTTCCATCTAGAAGATTATAAGAACTATCTCACACTACCAGTGCCCTGTGGCTCCTGCCATCCTGTAGTACCCAGGAACTGTATTTATTCTTTGCTGACTTTTACGTTTTCTTTTACTGCTGCTGTGTTGCGGAGTTGTCATAATAAACATCATTGACTTTTATCTAAGTTGTCGTGGTCACGCCTTCGGGCAGTTATTATTCATGTTACTTACATGTCCAGGGGTCTGATACAACCTCCCAGGTTCCGGTACATCTCAGCCCCTACAACTGAGGCTGCCTCCCGTCAGCTCAGGCCCTCAGTTGTGACAGTAAGCACTGACCTAATGAATCCAGCCGGAGACCAGGATCAAGCGGCCAGGCCGATGCAAGAACTGGCCGCCCGACTAGAACATCAGGAGGCTGCACAGGGCCACATCATCCGCTGTCTCCAGGATTTCTCTACTCGGCTGGATGGGATTCAGACAACTCTCCGTGGATCAGGCGCGTCTGGTGCGTCAACCACAGTGACTCCAGCTATAACCCCACCCACCTTACCCATTTCTGCTCCACGTCTTCATCTTCCAACGCCAGCAAAATTTGACGGATCTCCAAGATTCTGCAGGGGATTTCTCAACCAGTGTGAGATTCAGTTTGAGCTACAACCTGGCAATTTTCCCAGTGACCGTACAAAAATTGCCTACATTATTTCTCTTCTCAGTGGCTCAGCCCTTGATTGGGCATCACCGTTATGGGAGAGGTCCGACACCCTGCTATCTTCCTACACTGCCTTCGTGTCAACATTCAGGCGCATCTTCGACGAGCCAGGCCGGGTAACCTCAGCTTCATCCGAGATTCTCCGTTTACGCCAGGGGTCACGTACTGTAGGACAATATCTGATACAGTTCCAGATCCTGGCATCCGAACTGGCATGAAACGACGAGGCCCTGTATGCTGCATTCTGGCATGGCTTATCTGAGCGTATTAAAGATGAGTTAGCTACCAGAGACTTACCTTCTAAGTTAGATGAGCTAATCTCACTCTGCACGAAAGTTGATTTACGTTTCAGAGAGAGAGCAACTGAGCGTGGAAGATCATCTGCTCTAAAATCTTCTGCTCCTCCTCCTCGTCAACTGTCACCATCTAAAGATGAGCCCATGCAACTTGGCCGTTCCCGTTTAACTCCTGCTGAGCGCCGAAGACGTCTCTCCGAGTCTCTCTGTCTCTATTGTGCAGCTCCGTCTCACACCATTAATGACTGTCCCAAACGTCCGGGAAACTCCAAATCCTAGCTCGCCAAGGAGAGGGCCGGCTAGGAGTAATGATCTCCTCTCCATCTCCTCAAGATTGTAATCTCCCAGTCTCGCTTCAAGTTGCTCAACGTTATCGGAACGTCATTGCCCTCCTTGATTCCGGAGCAGCTGGGAACTTTATTACCGAAGCCTATGTTAAACGGTGGTCCCTACCCACCGAGAGACTTCCTTCGTCCATTTCTTTAACTGCCGTGGATGGCAGCAAAATTTTTGATGCAGTTATTTCTTTAAGGACTCTACCAGTTCGTCTGAGAGTGGGAGTTCTTCATTCCGAACTTATTTCTTTTTTAGTGATTCCAAGAGCCACACATCCTGTGGTCCTGGGCCTTCCATGGCGCCGTCTTCACAATCCTACAATTGATTGGACGACTACGCAAATCCTGGCATGGGGTTCCTCCTGTGCTGAGACATGTTTGTTTAAAGTATTGCCTGTCTGTTCTTCCTCCCCCAGGTCGTCTGATGTTCCACCTCCTCCATATCAAGATTTCACGGATGTGTTCAGTAAAGCTTCTGCTGATATCCTTCCTCCTCATAGAGAATGGGACTGCCCGATTGATCTCGTTCCAGGGAAGGTTCCACCTCGAGGCCGAACTTATCCGTTGTCTCTGCCTGAGACGCATTCTATGGAGGAATACATTAAAGAGAACCTAGCAAAGGGGTTCATTCGACCTTCTTCTTCCCCAGCCGGCGCAGGCTTCTTTTTTGTAAAAAAGAAAGATGGTGGTCTGCGGCCGTGCATCGACTACAGAGGTTTGAACGACATTACCATCAAGAACCGTTATCCTTTACCCCTGATTACTGAGCTCTTTGACAGAGTTAGCGGAGCTACCATCTTTACAAAGCTGGACTTGAGAGGTGCATACAATCTCATCCGGATCCGTGAGGGTGACGAGTGGAAGACCGCCTTTAACACCCGTGACGGACATTATGAGTACCTCGTCATGCCCTTCGGATTGAGTAATGCTCCAGCTGTCTTCCAGCATTTTGTCAATGAGATCTTCAGAGACATTCTATACCGTCATGTCGTGGTCTATCTAGACGATATCCTCATTTTTGCCAACGATTTAGAGGAACATCGTTTTTGGGTTAAAGAGGTTCTGTCCCGTCTCCGTGTCAATCATCTCTATTGCAAATTAGAGAAATGCGTCTTTGAAGTCAAGTCCATTCCGTTTCTAGGGTACATTGTGTCCGGTTCCGGACTAGAGATGGATCCTGAGAAACTACAAGCAATCCAAAATTGGCCGATACCCTTAACCCTCAAAGGGGTCCAGAGGTTCTTGGGGTTTTCCAACTATTACCGAAAGTTTATACGAGACTTTTCCACCATTGTGGCGCCTATTACTGCTTTCACTAAGAAGGGTGCTAACCCGTCCAAGTGGTCTGAAGAAGCCATGCAAGCATTTCATCTTTTAAAACAAAGGTTCATCTCTGCGCCTGTTCTGAAACAGCCTGACATCGACTCTCCTTTCATCTTAGAGGTGGATGCCTCCTCCGTTGGAGTAGGAGCGGTGTTATCTCAGAGGGCTAACGATGGCCATTTACACCCTTGCAGTTTCTTCTCCCGGAAGTTCTCCCCAGCTGAGCGCAACTATGCCATTGGCGACCAGGAGTTGCTAGCCATCAAGCTCGCTCTAGAAGAGTGGAGGTATCTGTTGGAGGGAGCTTCTCATTCAATCACCATACTTACAGACCACAAGAACCTTTTATATCTGAAAGGCGCACAATGTCTCAACCCTCGTCAGGCCAGATGGGCACTTTTCTTTTCCAGGTTCGACTTTAAACTCCAGTTCTGTCCGGGCTCTCAGAATCGCAAGGCCGATGCCCTTTCCCGCTCATGGGAGCAAGAAAATGAGTCAGAGTCTTCAGACAAGCATCCTATTATAAATCCGTTGGCATTCTCCACGGTAGGGATGGACTCTACGCCCCCATCAGGGAAAAGTTTTGTGAAACCGATTCTAAGGAAGAAGCTCATGCATTGGGCCCATGCTTCCCGTTTTGCCGGACATACAGGTATCCAAAAAACTCTGGAGTTTATCTCTAGGTCCTATTGGTGGCCAACTCTGAAAAAGGACGTCTTGGAGTTTATTGCATCTTGCCCAAAGTGTGCTCAACATAAGGTATCCCGCCAGTCGCCTGCAGGGCAACTGGTTCCACTATCTGTTCCCCGTCGACCTTGGACCCATTTGTCGATGGATTTTATTACAGATTTACCCATGTGCAACAAGTTCAATACCATCTGGGTGGTAGTTGACCGGTTTACCAAGATGGCACACTTCATTCCTCTCACCGGTCTTCCGTCAGCTTCCAAGTTGGCTCAAGTATTCATACAAGAGATCTTCCGACTCCACGGTCTTCCTGAAGAAATTATCTCAGATCGAGGAGTTCAATTCACAGCCAAATTCTGGCGAAGTTTATGTCAAGTCCTTCAAGTCAAGCTAAAGTTTTCCACGGCTTACCATCCTCAGACCAATGGTCAAACCGAGAGGGTGAATCAGGACTTGGAGGCCTTCCTCCGCATCTATGTGTCCTCCTCTCAAGATGACTGGGTTCAATTACTTCCCTGGGCCGAGTTCTGTCATAACAACCAGTATCATTCTTCATCTGCTTCAACACCATTCTTCACTAACTTTGGATTCCACCCTAAAGTCCCTGAGTAACAACCGCTTCCAGCAACTTCTGTTCCCGCAGTGGATATCACCTTGCATCAGTTTGCCAATATCTGGAAGAGCATACGATCAGCTCTGCTCAAGGCATCGTTCAGGTACAAGAAGTTTGCGGATAAGAAGCGTCGAGCAGTTCCTGCTCTCAAGGTGGGTGATCGGGTATGGTTATCCACGAAGAATTTGAGGTTAAGAGTTCCCAGTATGAAGTTTGCACCTCGCTATATCGGTCCTTTCAAGATTGAACAAGTCATCAATCCTGTTGCTTACAGACTTCAGTTGCCTCCCTTCTTAAAAATACCCAGGACATTCCATGTTTCCCTGTTGAAACCGCTGATCTTGAATCGGTTTCATTCCTCACTTCCTCCAACTCCGAAAGTCCAAACTCAGCGAGGCGTTGAGTATGAAGTGGCCAAGATCCTGGACTCACGTCACCGTTACGGTCAACTACAGTATCTTATTGACTGGAAGGGTTACGGCCCTGAGGAACGTTCATGGACCAATGCTTCTGATGTCCATGCTCCTGCCTTGGTCCGGAGATTCCATTCCAAGTTTCCTCAAAAGCCAAAGAAGTGTCCTGGGGCCACTCCTAAAGGGGGGGGTGCTGTCACGATCCGGGTATCTGGACGCCATTTCTTACCCATCAGATGCCTCCTAAGGCTGGCTCAGCGCTCCAGGACCGGATCCCATCTGTTATCCTAATGTTCACATTCCTGCATCCTCTCCTTTCTCTCTGAGACGCTGTCACAGTAACGCCTTATTACATCTGGCATGGCGTCTCCCGCGGCCTCCGCCGCCGTCCCTGAGCTTCTGCATGCAGAGTGTCAGAGTGGCGATTACGTCAGCCGCGGCCTCCGCTGTGTCCGCGTGGTTGGATGTGCACTTGTCAGCCTGGCGTCTCCTGTCTCCAGTGGCCGGCGCCGCCATTACTGTTTTCATTACCACATGGATTACAAACCAAACTTCCCTCCAAGTGTCTGCATGGGCGCAGCCATCTTGGATTCTGTCAGCTGATCATTTCCTCCAATCTGTTGTCAGTATTGTTAATCTGCATAATTGCCTAGCCAATCCCTTCCTTGCTGCAGGTATAAATACACTGTGCCTGAGCAAGGAAGGCGTCAGTGCTTTGGTTGTCAAACCTAGTTCCTGTTTGTCTCTCTCCTGTGATTGTCTTCCAGGTTCCAGCTCCTGTCTCAAGACTTCCACCATAGAGACCCGCACCAGCATTCCACCTGCGGTGTAGCCTGACTCTCCAATCCATTGTGGATTCATCTGTTTCCAGCTACAACATTACCTGCTTCCAGCCCAGCTTCCAGCAGAGTACAGCTTCTCTTAAAGGGCCGGTGTCCTTTCTACACTTTACCACTCTCCACCGGTATTATTATTTCTCCGCTCTCAAGTTCTACATTTCAGTTCATATTTCATCGCTCCCAAGTTCATTTATTATTTAACTGGTTCCAGCCAGTATCCACTCCGTGCTAACAACAGTCTGGTTCCAGCCAGTATCCACAGCAGCCGTTTTATCTTCAGCAACCCAGCTTTTCCTGGAACACCAGCTGGTACAATCCTGGGTTATCTCCATTGCTACAGTCGGGCCTGGTAAGGACTTTCCATCTAGAAGATTATAAGAACTATCTCACACTACCAGTGCCTTGTTGCTCCTGCCATCCTGTAGTACCCAGGAACTGTATTTATTCTTTGCTGACTTTTACGTTTTCTTTTACTGCTGCTGTGTTGCGGAGTTGTCATAATAAACATCATTGACTTTTATCTAAGTTGTCGTGGTCACGCCTTCGGGCAGTTATTATTCATGTTACTTACATGTCCAGGGGTCTGATACAACCTCCCAGGTTCCGGTACATCTCAGCCCCTACAACTGAGGCTGCCTCCCGTCAGCTCAGGCCCTCAGTTGTGACAAAACACAGAAAGGGTTCATCTAAGACCCCGTGTTTGTGATTCTTGTCACTAAATATATATATATATATATTAAATACCCATATCAGTAGCCTACCACTCCCCACCCCACACCATACTGGTCACAACACCACACACTGCTCCACGTTCCCGGGGACAACTTTATTGTGCATGCGCGAATCACCAGAAAATGGCCATGGCTGCTACTTTGATATTTTAAGCTCTGTAGCTGTAGTCAGAGCACCGAAGCGGTGAGCATAATCAAATGGGTGCACTGTGTGTGTCCCTCTTGACCAAGGGGCCCATATGCACCGCACACCTTGCACCCATTATAGATACGCCAGTGCCCACCCCCCCTGCAACAGCACACAATAGGCCCTTCATAAATTTCAGCTTCAGGCCCATGAGAACCTTAATGTGGCACTGGTCATTAGATATGCTACAGTATGTGCAGCTGTCAATAGATATGCTACAGTATAATGCTGTAGTGGAGAGAGCTGAGATAATCCCTGAATCTGGCATCAACTTCTGTGTAAACCAGTGCCAGTTACCAGTGTCCTCTCTCAAAACGACTAGACTGCAATTCCCCAGTTGAAGTGATGTCAATGGCACTTCAATCTTCTGTATCTTTATCAGCAGCAGTAGATATATAATATTAGCATACTTGCACCCCCCCCCCCCCCCCCCCCGAAGCAGCAAGTATATCCCCTGCTGTGGTGTGGTTGATGATGACATGATTCATGCTGAATAGCATCAACGTGACCACGCCTCCTGCTCCACTATGCCAGTAATCTCGGCATAGCGTAGCGGGGGCAGGGCCACGATGACATAATCTTGTGGTCACATCACCTGCTCCACCCAATAGGTTATCATATTTTCCTCATCACACCCACCTGTGCCATGCCACGCCTGCTTCTGCGCCAACATGGCTGCCTCCTCCCGCAGGAAGCAGACAGAATGTCGGCAAGTAAGAGTATTAGAAGTTCCTCTCTGGGACGTAGTGCCATGTATGGAGTGTAACAGACCTGATGCAGAGTATTGCAGACAATTCAGCTCCTTTATTCATAGATGCTGCGATCAGTCTCTCATCACTCAACAGTCTCAGATGTAATACCTCGCATAGCGGGTTATTACATATGAATACCTCAAATGGAATTGGCTCTGACAGGATCTAATTGCCAGTTGGTATTTCTTTTATTGTTGGATGGATATCCATTGGTATAAGATTGATATTTCTGTCTGTCATTCTCCTAACGTTCCTCATTGTTCCGCAAGTTCTGGCATGCTGGGGTAGGCTTGCTGGAACATTTAGTACCACTGTAAAGAACCGAATTATGGCCCATATTTATCAAGCCATGGACAGTGATAAATAGCACAGTGATAAAGTGCCAGCCAATCAGCTCGTAGCTGTTGTTTTTTAAACACAGCCTGTAACATGGCAGTTAGGAGCTGATTGGCTGGCACTTTATCACTATGCTATTTATCACTCTCCAAGGCTTGATAAATCTGAGCCTATGTTCTATATTTTATACCATCAATCCCACACCCACCACCTCCAGGGGTGCAGATGCCTCTTTATCAAACCAGTATGCCAATAATGCCTAAAAGCCCCCTCATGCATTGCACTTTATAAGTCATCTGAACAGACTGAGCGGTAAATGTAAGAACAGTCGATATGGGGGGGAGTGGTATCAGCGCACGCTATGTGTACTATACCGCTTTCCCCCCATATGTGACAGCTAAAGTATGTGCCCCTATCATTATCGCAGCTGCTATCTTAAAGATAACATGCCATTATGTGAGGGCAATGTAAGAACACTCAGCAGGATTGTCCGTTCCAACACCGGCAGCTATCGATTTTGACAGCTGCAGGTGTCGATGCCCTATCTCCACAGCAGGGACAGCCATGTCATTGACTGTGGAGGGGGCTTGCTCCAGCTGCAGACTTGCGAGATCTCACCAAATGCCAAGTGAGCCATCCAGGGGTAGACACACAGCGCATCAGCACTCTGCATTCTTCCGGGGTGCGATCGTACCGGGAGAGTACGTGCACATGAGTTGCGGCCGCCGCGCATGTGCAATACTCCGAAAATCGCCCATTTTCAGAGTATTGCGATCCAACCTGAAAGAGAGCCTCATTCAAGAAGTTATTGCAATTATAAAACTTTAGAACCACTTTAAGAACCATTTTGAGACAATGTTGAGCTTGTATAATGATGACATAGTGCCCTGGTTACAGGCACCTTAGGCCTGTGGACACTTCAGTGTCTTTTTCAGCTACACCAAAAATAATTCTACATTTAACCTCTGACATCTGTTCTGAAAGCAGTTTGACCAATTTATACTGTTATTTCTTATTAAACATTTCCCTTGAAACCAGTGTGGCCTCTCTGTTGCTGCAGTTTTGCTGTGACCAGTGTATTTTTATAAACAGCTCAGCTCGATAAAGTTCAATAAAACACAATAATTGCCTTTGAGGTTGAACATTTCTAGTGTAATCAGAAAATTGTAGATCAACCTAAAAGACATCAACATAAATGTCAAATGCCTCAGAAGCAAAATCACAGGAGAATTGTAGTGGTTTTGCAGATCTCTTGTTGTGAACAGAAACAGCATTTTACAGTCAGAGTTATCATAAAGATTTGGTGCTTTGGGCTGATTCATTAAGCTGTATTATAGGGTAACATACCACCAAGCCACAAATCTCTTTCAGGGAACACTGAAACCTCCATGCTAGCACACATTTACAGATAATCAAGGGCGTAGCTACCATAGGTGCAGGCAGTACAGCTGCTATGGGGCCCAGAGCTGGAAGGGGCCTACCTTCCCTGTCAAAGTTACATGTGTTATATAATTTTTTTGCCATTGGGTGGCATGTAGGGGTCCTTTCAAACCTTTTCCTTGGGGTTTGTAGTATAACTAGGTATGCCCCTGGACCTGCTCATTGCAGTGTGGTATAAAATGAACTCTAGGGCATTTTAATGTTATATATTATGAACCGGAGCACTGTAATGAGGCACAATATTAATGGGGAGCACTATATATAATAATGTGAATTGGGGGTACTGTGTGGCATAATGTGTACTGACAGCTCTGAAATGTGACACACTGTAGGGTGAACTTAATCGCTACTACGATTCATAAAAGAAACTAGGGCACTACTATGGGGCATAAACATTAAATAAGGCTCTACTATGGTTCAGAAAATGACCTAGGGCACTATTATAGGGCATAAAATTAACAACTGCTGCAGAGAACTGTCTCTCTAGAAGCATTGGGATGGGGCCCCTTCAAAATGTTGCTATGGGGTCCACAAAGTTCTGGCTACGCCCCAGCCTAGAGAGCTATCAGAAAATTATACCTTAATTAATATTCACACTCTCACCCCTTCCCCCGAGACAGAGATACACATACAGTATACAGAAAAGTAATAGCAGCTGTAACCAATAAACTCCTTATGATCAGAGGCGGAACTACCGCCAGTGGAACAAGTGCGTTGCACTGGGGCCTGCCACTGTCCAGGGGCCCAAAGCATGTAATGAGTCAAACTGACTCATTACATGCCGCTGTGTGCTGCGGGCAACCGCTGCCCACAGCACACAGCTGCCCGGACAGAGAGGATCGCAGCGGAATGGTAACGGGGAAGAAGGAGGAGGAGGGAGGAGGAGGAGGGAGCCGCAGCAGCGCTGTACTACTGGTTGAGGTGCTGCTGCTGGCCCTCTGCTTCACTATAGGCTGTCTTCTGAGAACAGCCTATAGTGAAGCAGAGGGCCAGCAGCAGCAGCGCCTCAACCAGTAGTAAAGCGCTGCTGCGGCTCCCTCCTCCACCTCCCTCCTCCTCCTTCTCTCCTGCCCGGGAATCGTGACCAGAAGCTGCACCGAGGAGCCTGAGCCAGCGGAAAGGGTAAGTATAATTCCTTCCTTCCTTCCTTCCTTCCTTCCTTCCTTCCTTCCTCCGCAATGTGTAAAAAGGGGAATTCTTCCTGCCGCAATGTGTAAAAAGGGGGGATCTGCCTGACGCAATGTGTAAAAAGGGGGAATCTGCCTGACGCAATGTGTAAAAAGGGGGAATCTGCATGACGCAATGTGTAAAAAGGGGGAATCTGCTTGCCGCAATGTGTAAAAAGGGGGAATCTGCCTGCCGCAATGTGTAAAAAGGGGAATGCTGCCTGCCGCAATGTGTAACAAGGGCACGGTGTCTGGCGTAATGTGTAACAAGGGCACGCTGTCTGCCGTAATGTGTAATAAGGGGACGCTGTCTGCCGTAATGTGTAAAAAGGGGACGCTGTCTGCCGTTATGTGTAAAAAGGGCACGCTGTCTGCCGTTATGTGTAAAAAGGGCACGCTGTCTGCCGTTATGTGTAAAAAGGGTACGCTGTCTGCCGCTATGTTTAACAAGGGCACGCTGTCTGCCGTTATGTGTAAAAAGTGTACGCTGTCTGCCGCTATGTGTAACAAGGGCATGCTGTCTGCCGTTATGTTTAAAAAGGGCACGCTGTCTGCCGCTATGTGTAAAAAGGGGACGCTGTCTGCCGCTACGTGTAAAAAGGGCACGCTGTCTGCCGTTATGTGTAAAAAGGGGACGCTGTCTGCCGTTATGTGTAAAAAGTGTACGCTGTCTGCCGCTATGTGTAACAAGGGCACACTGTCTGCCGCTATGTTTAACAAGGGCACGCTGTCTGCCGTTATTTGTAAAAAGTGCACGCTGTCTGCCGCTATGTGTAAAAGGTCACGCTGTCTGCCGTTACGTGTAAAAAGGGGGACGCTGTCTGCCGTAATGTGTAAAAAGGGGACGCTGTCTGCTGTAATGTGTAAAAAGAGGAATCTGTCCGCCGTAAGGTGTAAAAGGGTCTCTACCTGGTATAGTGGTGCTACTGTGCGGCGTAATTTGAATAATGGAGACTACTGTGCACCGTTTTATGAATTGGTATTATTTTGTGGCCACACCCCTTCCCCATGAAGCCATGCCACTATGTATTTTTGCGCGCGCCAACGGCGCGCACTGCCCCTGTTTTGCATGCAGGGGTGGGGCTCCGATGCCGTTTCTTGCACACAGTGCTAAAATGTCTAGTTGCGGCACTGTTGCTAGGTATCCATTTCTCTGGCCCTGAGCAGGTCCCCCTCACCAGATCCTCTCCAGGGGTGAGGGGGTGGACTTGGATGGGATGGGGGCCCAAAGCATTTTGTCGCACCTGGGCCCACCGCTCGCTAGTTACGCCACTGCTTATGATAGAGCACTATTACAATGCACAGCAATGATGTACAGCATGTTCATACAACGTGTGTCTTCTGCTTTCCTCAAATACAGCAGTAACTAATTTTACTTGCACTGCTGAATGAACAATAAATGGGGCATTTCTATCTACTAAACACTTTTTGTATTTTTACTGTAAGCTTTTGCATTGTCCTGAGACTGACATCCACACCTCATCATGGTTGCACTTATTCCATTGTAATCTGTGCTGAGCAGGCTTATTCCCGTACACAAACTGTGCCAGTCAATTACTTAGAAACAATCTCTTTCAAGTCTCAAAACCACAGTAGGTCAAACAATTTAGCAACAGCAGGAAGCATATTACACAAGTGAAATACAATTTTTCAGGTTTGATATTTAAATGGAAATGATGGATCAAATTATTATTGACATTAAAGCAGGAAGATGAGTCATCAGAAAGTCAGGTTTACTTCTTTCTGCAAATGAATTGTCATACAATCTCTTATGTTAGGCACAGCTCACTACATGACCGCTAATAGCCAGTTTTCAGTGTTTTGCTTGTCTCCAGCGAGTCTAAGTCAGAGGGCTCTTGGATCTCCTTTTGGCCGGTATCTAATTAGCCACGGCAATTTACTATCCTATTAGCCCTGATGCTGCCACTTGTCGGGTTGTTTGTTTCGCCTGCCTCAGACAGCCAAAACCAAATCCTCGCTAAGTATGCTAAAATACAGCGAAAACACATAGGTTCTCAGCTTTTCCAGAACATATGAACTTATGTGGTTGCTACAAGCAACATCACCAGTTCTATCAAACTCCTACCTTAGTAAATTTACCCCATTGTGTTTATATCAGGTCATTGGAAATTCATTTGGGTAGCAATAATTCTTTAATATGGATAATTTTGTACAATGTCTTATACAGTAAAATAAACTAGGAACAGTTTCCTATTCATTTAACTGTGTAGTATTTTGTGTGCTTGTTTTTTTTTTAATGAATGTTCTAATTAATTAATAACTAGTGATGAGCGAGGTTCGGTTTTACTCGGTTTTACTCGGTTCTCAAAACGGCATCTTATTGGCTATCCAAAACAGGTGACATCCGTGAGCCAATAAGATGCCGTTTTGAGAACCGAGTAAAACCGAGTAAAACCGAGTAAAACCGAATCCGCTCATCACTATTAATAACACATTATTCTAAATAACTAATAAACATGATTAACATGTAGAATCTATACTTATTCATACAATAGACTTGCCATGATATCCCCAGGACACCTATGATTTACACAAGTTCTGTGGCTAAATAAATCCAAGCCTACTTTTTTATCAGGTGTGGTATAGAAAATGAAAAGGTCAACATGAGAAATTATCAACACAAAAAAGGTTGACACATTATTTTTTTATTTTTTGGGTGTCGTTTTTACCATCAGAGCACAGGGAACCCCAATCAGTGTACCGTGTCACTTTGCAAGGTGCCTCGCTCTGCAACCACGGTGCTGGGCACAGGTTACTATTCCCAATCATAGTCCACCTGGATGGTAAATTACAAAAAAGTGTAAAAAATGCAAAAAAAAACAAATGTGTACACCACATGTGTGTCAACCATTGAACCTGTCGACCTTTTCCAGTGTAAACCTTTTGTCAGTGTCAACCTAATGCATGTCAACATTTTATCAGTGTTGACCTAATGCATGTCGACGATATGGGGTCGACCTAATGACTGTCGATCTAGACATTGTCTGTCTATACAATGGAACCCCTTTTTATTTGGTTTGAATCGGCCACAGAATCTGTGGAAATCATAAATGTCAAAGGTTAAAGGGATATTATGGCAAGCCTACTTTGGGAAACAGTGATCATTATATGGTCACATTTGACATTAGTTTTCAGAAGCTTCGCTACAAGGGTTCAATTAAGACATTTAACTTTAGAAAAGCAAATTTCAACATGCTGAAACGTGCACTAAAGGACATTGATTGGGAAGTTTTGTTTAACAGAAAGAACACTGAAGAAATGTGGAATGCTTTTAAAAGGTTGCTCGATAAGTATATTCATATGTTCATTCCCATGGGCAGTAAACACAGGACTACTAAATTCAGACTGATGTGGCTTAATGAGAAGGTTAAGAAAGTAACGGATAAAAAAAGGCGTGCCGTCAAAGCGTTTCAATCTGATGGAAAGGCGGGTGATTCCAGTACTACAAGCAATGTAACAAAAAATGCAAAAAAGTAATCAGAGGAGCTAAAATGGAAAACGAAAAGCAAATTGCTAAGGAGAGAAAAACTAATCCTAAAAAGTTTTTTAAGTATATAAACAGTAAAAGGTTAAAAAAGGAGAATATTGGACCATTAAAAGGAGAATTGGATAAATGATGACAAAGAAAAAGCGGAAATATTGAACACTTTTTTCATAAGTGTTTACTAGAGAAGCCCAGATGGTGGGAGAAGAGCATAACAAAAGTAACGGTAATGACTCGTGTCTTAGTACTTGTTTCAGTGAGTAAGTAGTCTGGGAGAGACTAAGCAAAATTAAGATTGATTAGTATCCTGGTCCAGATGGACTTCACCCAAGGGTTCTTATGGAGCTAAACTCAGAACTAGCAAAACCCTTATATTTGATTTTTTTATGGGTCAATTAAATCAGGAATGGTACCAAAGGACTGGCATATAGCTAAGGTAGTGCCATTATTTAAAAAGGTAATTAAAACTCATCCTGGTAACTATAAACTAGTAAGTTTGACATCTACAGTGGGGAAAATATTGGAAGGTACATTAAGGGATAGCAGACCTCCAAGGTTATTAATAGGAACCAGCATGGTTTTGTGAGGGATAGGTCATGTCAAACTAAATTAATTAGCTTTAATGAGGAAGTGAGTGACAATCTTGACCGGGGAAATGCAGTGGATGTGGTCTATTTAGATTTTGCATAAGCCTTCGATACAGAAGGCTTATTATCAGTTAAAAGAACTTGGCCTACGGAAAGCTATTTGTACTTGGGTATGTAATTAACTGGATAACAGGGAATAGCGAGTGTTGGTAAATGGGATGTTCTCCAACCAGGCATAAGTATTCAGTGGAATACCGCAAGGCATTCTGCATTTGCAGGAAAATATAGGAAAAGGGATAAAACAACAGACATGCACAACATCACGGGACCTATTGAACAATCTGAATGTTGGACCACAGAAACATAACCTTTGTGGAACAGAATTCACTTAGGATTTTTCTTGTAGTTAATGTTGGAATTATCCATTAAATGTTCTATAAGTGTATGAAGTGTATGTAGCAGGACATCATGAAACCTACTGGAAAACCTTTACATGCTCTGGGTAACTGGTGCCACTTAAAAGTAAAATATTCGTTTTGAGTGTAATTTTGATTTAAGAAGGACATGTGTATGAAGACTATGCAGCAATTTCAGAGTGAGTAGATTAAATTAGTATTGCTTCTCTTTTAATTGTTGTTAAATGTGGGCCAATTAAACATGTTTTTTTGTTTGTTTTTTTAACTTAAAATCTGTGCACCTCCCACAAAGGGTATCCGTTCAGATGGTCGACCATATTATGGTCGACAGTCATTAGGTCGACCACTATTGGTCGACATTGACATGGTCGACACATGAAAAGATCGACACATGAAAAGGTCGACATGAGGTTTTTTAACTTTTTTTTCTTTTGGGGAACTTTTCCATACTTTACGATCCACGTGGACTACGATTGGAACGGTAATCTGTGCCGAGCGAAGCGAAGGCACCATGCCCGAAGCATGGCGAGCAAAGCGAGCCATGCGAGGGAACGCGGTGCACTAATTGGGGTTCCCAGTCACTTTATGCAAAAAACTACACCAAAAAAAGTTACAAAAACTCATGTCGACCTTTTCATGTGTCGACCTTTCATGTGTCGACCATTTTCATGTGTCGACCATGTGTCCATGTCGACCATGTCAATGTCGACCAATAGTGGTCGACCTAATGACTGTCGACCATAACATGGTCGACCATTCATACCGGAACCCCCACAAAGAAGGGAGTGCCCCTATAATTCTGCCTTACTATCTGAAGTACCCAGCATTGCCTGGGTTTAAATTTTCCAGTTATTTAGTTATCAAGGAGTTGGATAGAACTGTCAACATATTTAAAATAATTAGTAGCTTAGTTCAGTTTTCAATCACTTTTCCTTTGCGAAGTGGGTTTAAAGTTTCCTGTTCTCAATGTTGTTTTCCAAGGCTTTTGGGTACACAACATTTTTTATCTTCCCACTTCCATTTCTGTCAATTACTTTAGTTAATAGATTGCCGTCCCAAAGCCGCCCCAACCGCCTTGCGACCACCTCTGCCTGTCAATCAGATGCATCTTACTGTGTGCACATGCGCAGTTCTGCTTCTGCGCGTGCACACTCTGTACTGGCCTTCAGCCTGCGTAGGCTGAGCTGCAGTGACCAGTTCTGAATTAGGCCCTTTGGTCATGCGCAGGACCTGTTAAGTGTATGCACAAATGGGTCCTGGGATGTAGGAAGTAGGATGGCAGCAGATTGTCAGAGATAAACAACCTGCTGCCATTTTGGGGAGAGGAGGGGTGGCAACGCCCTCAGTCTCTCAAAACAGAGGCATGTCATCACTGTTTAGGGGGAGGGAAGAAGCCAGGGATCTCTGCAAGCTGCCCGATGGGGAGTCAGTAATCTGATGCTTGCATCCTAGGATGCAGTTCAGATCACTACTGCAGCAGGAAGCATCCGCGTGTAATAGACGCCTCCTGCTGCATCACCATACAGTGCTATCACTGCTGCTTCCAAGGAAGCGATAGCAACTCAATGCATCTGAATTAGCCCCATTGATTCCTGTTTTATATCAGTCTTTAGAATAGTTTCTGTTGGTCAGACAGGGCTGGTAGGCGATATATTTGATTGTTGTTCATAGACAATGATTTTTCAGATATTTCACTACACATTTAAACTGCATCCTCATTAGATATACCATGCCTGCAGTTTTTCTGCCACATCCATTTTGCCATTGATGTACACTGGTAGAGAATCTGGGGCCAGTTTAAACTGCATCCCCATTAGATATACCATGCCTGCAGTTTTTCTGCCACATCCATTTTGCCATTGATGTACACTGGTAGAGAATCTGGGGCCAGTTGATTGCATTTCCATCCCCCCTGGGCTAAAAGTTGCCAGCCAGCCCCTGACCATGCTGTATATTAGGGGTTTTCAACCACAGACTTCAAGGCACACTGACAGACCAGGTTTTCAGTATTTAACCATTTGTACTCAAGCATGGATGTAACTAAAACCTGGACTGTTAGTGTGCTTTGAGGACCATAATTGGGAAACACTACTCTAGATAGTCTAAACTAGTGATGAGCGGGTTCGGATCCTCGGGACCCGAACCCGCCCGAACTTCACCTTTTTTTGCACGGGTCTGAGCAATTCGGATCCTCCCGCCTTGCTCGGCTAACCCGAGCGCGCCCGAACGTCATCATCCCACGGTCGGATTCTCGCGAGATTCATATTCTATATAAGGAGCCGCGTGTCGCCGCCATTTTTCACTCGTGCATTGGAGATGATCGTGAGAGGATGTGGCTGGCGTTCTCTCAGTTTCTATGTTCAGTGGGCTGCAAATATCTGTGCTCAGTGTGCTGCAAATATCTGTGCTCAGTGTGCTGCAAATATCTGTGCTCAGTGTGCTGCAAGTGCAAATATCTACGTTCTCTGCCTGAAAAACTTTCCATATCTGTGCTCAGTGTGCTGCAAATATCTGTGCTCAGTGTGCTAATTGCTTTATTGTGGGGACTGGGGACCAGCAGTATTATATAGTAGGAGGACAGTGCAGAGTTTTGCTGACCAGTGACCACCAGTATTATACGTTCACTGTCTAAAAAACGCTCCATATCTGTGCTGCATTGTAGTATATAGTAGGAGGACAGTGCAGAATTTTGCTGACCACCAGTATAACTATATATATATATATATATAGCAGTACGGTACAGTAGTCCACTGCTCTACCTCTGTGTTGTCAAGTATACGATCCCATCCATACCTGTGGTGCATTTCAGTTTTGCACAGTTTGCTGACCACCAGTATATAATATATAGCAGTACGGTACAGTTGGCCACTGCTCTACCCACCTCTGTGTCGTCAAGTATACTATCCATCCATACATGTGGTGCATTTCAGTTTTGCACAGTTTGCTGACCACCAGTATATAATATATAGCAGTACGGTACAGAAGGCCACTGCTCTACCCACCTCTGTGTCGTCAAGTATACTATCCATCCATACCTGTGGTGCATTTCAGTTTTGAACAGTTTGCTGACCACCAGTATATAATATATAGCAGTACGGTACAGCAGGCCACTGCTCTACCTACCTCTGTGTCGTCAAGTATACTATCCATCCATACCTGTGGTGCATTTCAGTTTTGCACAGTTTGCTGACCACCAGTATATAATATATAGCAGTACGGTACAGTAGGCCACTGCTCTACCTACCTCTGTGTCGTCAAGTATACTATCCATCCATACCTGTGGTGCATTTCAGGTTTGCACAATTTGCTGACCACCAGCATATAATATATAGCAGTACGGTACAGAAGGCCACTGATCTACCTACCTCTGTGTCGTCAAGTATACTATCCATCCATACCTGTGGTGCATTTCAGTTTTGCACAGTTTGCTGACCACCAGTATATAATATATAGCAGTACGGTACAGTAGGCCACTGCTCTACCTACCTCTGTGTCGTCAAGTATACTATCCATCCATACCTGTGGTGCATTTCAGTTTTGCACAGTTTGCTGACCACCAGTATATAATATATAGCAGTACGGTACAGTAGGCCACTGCTCTACCTACCTCTGTGTCGTCAAGTATACTATCCATCCATACCTGTGGTGCATTTCAGTTTTGCACAGTTTGCTGACCACCAGTATATAATATATAGCAGTACGGTACAGTAGGCCACTGCTCTACCTACCTCTGTGTCGTCAAGTATACTAACCATCCATACCTGTGGTGCATTTCAGTTTTGCACAGTTTGCTGATCACCAGTATATAATATATAGCAGTACGGTACAGAAGGCCACTGCTCTACCTACCTCTGTGTCGTCAAGTATACTATCCATCCATACCTGTGGTGCATTTCAGTTGTGCGCAGTATATATAGTAGTAGGCCATTGCTATTGATATATTACTGGCATATAATTCCACACATTAAAAAATGGAGAACAAAAATGTGGAGGGTAAAATAGGGAAAGATCAAGATCCACTTCCACCTCGTGCTGAAGCTGCTGCCACTAGTTATGGCCGAGATGATGAAATGCCATCAACGTCGTCTGCAAAGGCCAATACCCAATGTCATAGTAGAGAGCATGTAAAATCCCAATAAATAAAGTTCAGTAAAATGACCCAAAAATCTAAATCAAAATCGTCTGAGGAGAAGCGTAAACTTGCCAATGTGCCATTTACGACACGGAGTGGCAAGGAACGGCTGAGGGCCTGGCCTATGTTCATGGCTAGTGGTTCAGCTTCACATGAGGATGAAAGCACTCATCCTCCTGCTAGAAAACTTAAAAGAGTTAAGATGGCAAAAGCACAGCAAAGAACTGTGCGTTCTTCTAAATCACAAATCCCCAAGGAGAGTCCAATTGTGTCGGTTGCGATGCCTGACCTTCCCAACACTGGATGGGAAGAGGTGGTGCCTTCCACCATTTGCACGCCCCCTGCAAGTGCTGGAAGGAGCACCCGCAGTCCAGTTCCTGATAGTCAAATTGAAGATGTCACTGTTGAAGTACACCAGGATGAGGATATGGGTGTTGCTGGCGCTGGGGAGGAAATTGACATGGAGGATTCTGATGGTGAGGTGGTTTGTTTAAGTCAAGCACCCGGGGAGACACCTGTTGTCCGTGGGACGAATATGGCCATTGACATGCCTGGTCAAAATACAAAAAAAATCAGCTCTTCGGTGTGGAATTATTTCAACAGAAATGCGGACAACTGGTGTCAAGCCGTGTGTTGCCTTTGTCAAGCAGTAATAAGTAGTGGTAAGGACGTTAACCACCTAGGAACATCCTCCCTTATACGTCACCTGGAGCGCATTCATCAGAAGTCATTGACAAGTTCAAAAACTTTGGGTGACAGCGGAAGCAGTCCACTGCCAACTAAATCCCTTCCTCTTGTAACCAAGCTCCTGCAAACCACACCACCAACTCCATCAGTGTCAATTTCCTCCTTAGACAGGAAAGCCAATAGTCCTGCAGGCCATGTCACTGTCCAGTCTGACGAGTCCTCTCCTGCCAGGGATTCCTCCGATGCATCCTTGACTGTAACGCCTACTGCTGCTGGCACTGCTGTTGCTGCTGCTGGGAGTCGATCGTCATCCCAGAGGGGAAGTCGGAAGCCCCCTTGTACTACTTCCAGTAAGCAATTGACTGTCCAACAGTCTTTTGCGAGGAAGATGAAATATCACAGCAGTCATCTTGCTGCAAAGCGGATAACTCAGGCCTTGGCAGCCTGTGTGGTAAGAAACGTGTTTCCGGTATCCACCGTTAATTCACAGGGAACTTGAGAATTGATTGAGGTACTGTGTCCCCGGTACCAAATATCATCTAGGTTCCATTTCTCTAGGCAGGCGATACCGAAAATGTACACAGACGTCAGAAATAGAGTCACCAGTGTCCTAAAAAATGCAGTTGTACCCAAAGTCCACTTATCCACGGACATGTGGACAAGTGGAGCAGGGCAGACTAAGGACTATATGACTGTGACAGCCCACTGGGTAATTGAATTGCCTCCCGCAGCAAGAACAGCAGCGGCGGCACCAGTAGCAGCATCTCGCAAACGCCAACTCGTTCCTAGGCAGGCTACGCTTTGTATCACCGCTTTCCATAAAAGGCACACAGCTGACAACCTCTTACGGAAACTGAGGAACATCTCGCAGAATGGCTTACACCAATTGGACTCTCCTGGGGATTTGTGACATCGGACAACGCCACCAATATTGTGTGTGCATTACATCTAGGCAAATTCCAGCATGTCCTATGTTTTGCACATACATTGAATTTGGTGGTGCAGAATTATTTAAAAAACGACAGGGGCGTGCAAGAGATGCTGTCGGTGGCCCGAAGAATTGCGGGCCACTTTCGGCATTCAGCCACCGCGTGCCGAAGACTGGAGCACCAGCATACACTCCTGAACCTGCCCTGCCATCATCTGAAGCAAGAGGTGGTAACGAGGTGGAATTCAACCCTCTATATGCTTCAGAGGATGGAGGAGTAGCAAAAGGCCATTCAAGCCTATACAGCTACCTAAGATATAGGCAAAGGAGGGGGAATGCACCTGACTCAAGCGCAGTGGAGAATGATTTCAACATTGTGCAAGGTTCTGCAACCCTTTGAACTTGCCACACGTGAAGTCAGTTCAGACACTGCCAGCCTGAGTCAGGTCATTCCCCTCATCAGGCTTTTGCAGAAGAAGCTGGAGACATTGAAGGAGGAGCTAAAACAGAGCGATTCCGCTAGGCATGTGGGACTTGTGGATGGAGCCCTTAATTCGCTTAACCAGGAATCACGGGTGGTCAATCTGTTGAAATCAGAGCACTACATTTTGGCCACCGTGCTCGATCCTAGATTTAAAACCTACGTTGTATCTCTCTTTCCGGCAGACACAAGTCTGCAGATGTTCAAAGACCTGCTGGTGAGAAAATTGTCAAGTCAAGCGGAACGTGATCCGTCAGCAGCTCCTCCTTCACATTCTCCCGCAACTGGGGCTGCGAGGAAAAGGCTAAGAATTCCGAGCCCACCCGCAGGGCAGTCTGGAGCGAGTGCTGACATCTGGTCCGGAAGAAGGACCTGCCAACGATTACTGACATGTCGTCTACTGTCACTGCATATGATTCTGTCACCATTGAAAGAATGGTGGAGGATTATATGAGTGACTGCATCCAAGTAGGCACGTCAGACAGTCCGTACGTCTACTGGCAGGAAAAAGAGGCAATTTGGAGGCCCTTGTACAAACTGGCTTTATTTTACCTAAGTTGCCCCCCCTCCAGTGTGTACTCTGAAAGAGTGTTTAGTGCAGCCGTTCACCTTGTCAGCAATCGGCGTACGAGGTTACTTCCAGAAAATGTGGAGAAGATGATGTTCATCAAAATGAATTATAATCAATTCCTCCGTGGAGACATTCACCAGCAATTGCCTCCAGAAAGCAGACTGGGACCTGAGATGGTGGATTCCAGTGGGGACGAATTAATAATCTGTGAGGAGGGGGATGTACACAGTGAAAGGGGTGAGGAATCGGACGATGAGGAGGAGGTGGACATCTTGCCTCTGTAGAGCCAGTTTGTGCAAGGAGAGATTGATTGTATGTTTTTTGGTGGGGGCCCAAACCAACCAGTCACGGTTGTGTGGCAGACCCTGTCGCTGAAATTATGGGTTTGTTAAAGTGTGCATGTCCTGTTTATACAACATAAGGGTGGGTGGGAGAGCCCAAGGACAATTCCATCTTGCACCTCTTTTTTTCTTTCATTTTTCTTTGCATCATGTGCTGTTTGGGGACTATTTTTTGAAGTGCCATCCTGCCTGACACTGCAGTGCCACTCCTAGATGGGCCAGGTGTTTGTGTTGGCCACTTGTGTCGCTTAGCTTAGTCACACAGCTACCTCATTGCGCCTCTTTTTTTCTTTGCATCATGTGCTGTTTGGGGACTATTTTTTTGAAGTGCCATTCTAATGGAAATTTTTCGGGTTTTGTGTTTTGGTTTTGGATTCGGTTCCGCGGCCGTGTTTTGGATTCGTACGCGTTTTGGCAAAACCTCCCTGAAATGTTTTTGTCGGATTCGGGTGTGTTTTGGATTCGGGTGTTTTTTTTACAAAAAACCCTCAAAAACAGCTTAAATCATAGAATTTGGGGGTCATTTTGATCCCATAGTATTATTAACTTCAATAACCATAATTTCCACTCATTTTCAGTCTATTCTGAACACCTCACACCTCACAATATTATTTTTAGTCCTAAAATTTGCACTGAGGTCGCTGGATGACTAAGCTAAGCGACCCAAGTGGCCGACACAAACACCTGGCCCATCTAGGAGTGGCACTGCAGTGTCAGACAGGATGGCACTTCAAAAAAATAGTCCCCAAACAGCACATGATGCAAAGAAAAAAAGAGGCGCAATGAGGTAGATGTGTGGCTAAGCTAAGCGACCCAAGTGGCCGACACAAACACCTGGCCCATCTAGGATTGGCACTGCAGTGTCAGACAGGATGGCAGATTTAAAAAATAGTACCCAAACAGCACGTGATGCAAAGAAAAAAAGAGGTGCACCAAGGTCGCTGGATGGCTAAGCTAAGCGACACAAGAGGCCGACACAAACACCTGGCCCATCTAGGAGTGGCACTGCAGTGTCAGGCTAGAGATGAGCGCCTGAAATTTTTCGGGTTTTGTGTTTTGGTTTTGGGTTCGGTTCCGCGGCCGTGTTTTGGGTTCGAACGCGTTTTGGCAAAACCTCACCGAATTATTTTTGTCGGATTCGGGTGTGTTTTGGATTCGGGTGTTTTTTTCCAAAAACACTAAAAAACAGCTTAAATCATAGAATTTGGGGGTCATTTTGATCCCAAAGTATTATTAACCTCAAAAACCATAATTTACACTCATTTTCAGTCTATTCTGAATACCTCACACCTCACAATATTATTTTTAGTCCTAAAATTTGCACCGAGGTCGCTGTGTGAGTAAGATAAGCGACCCTAGTGGCCGACACAAACACCGGGCCCATCTAGGAGTGGCACTGCAGTGTCACGCAGGATGTCCCTTCCAAAAAACCCTCCCCAAACAGCACATGACGCAAAGAAAAAAAGAGGCGCAATGAGGTAGCTGTGTGAGTAAGATTAGCGACCCTAGTGGCCGACACAAACACCGGGCCCATCTAGGAGTGGCACTGCAGTGTCACGCAGGATGGCCCTTCCAAAAAACCCTCCCCAAACAGCACATGACGCAAAGAAAAAAAGAGGCGCAATGAGGTAGCTGTGTGAGTAAGATTAGCGACCCTAGTGGCCGACACAAACACCGGGCCCATCTAGGAGTGGCACTGCAGTGTCACGCAGGATGGCCCTTCCAAAAAACCCTCCCCAAACAGCACATGACGCAAAGAAAAAAAGAGGCGCAATGAGGTAGCTGACTGTGTGAGTAAGATTAGCGACCCTAGTGGCCGACACAAACACCGGGCCCATCTAGGAGTGGCACTGCAGTGTCACGCAGGATGTCCCTTCCAAAAAACCCTCCCCAAACAGCACATGACGCAAAGAAAAAAAGAGGCGCAATGAGGTAGCTGTGTGAGTAAGATTAGCGACCCTAGTGGCCGACACAAACACCGGGCACATCTAGGAGTGGCACTGCAGTGTCACGCAGGATGTCCCTTCCAAAAAACCCTCCCCAAACAGCACATGACGCAAAGAAAAAAAGAGGCGCAATGAGGTAGCTGTGTGAGTAAGATTAGCGACCCTAGTGGCCGACACAAACACCGGGCCCATCTAGGAGTGGCACTGCAGTGTCACGCAGGATGTCCCTTCCAAAAAACCCTCCCCAATCAGCACATGATGCAAAGAAAAAGAAAAGAAAAAAGAGGTGCAAGATGGAATTATCCTTGGGCCCTCCCACCCACCCTTATGTTGTATAAACAAAACAGGACATGCACACTTTAACCAACCCATCATTTCAGTGACAGGGTCTGCCACACGACTGTGACTGATATGACGGGTTGGTTTGGACCCCCCCCAAAAAAGAAGCAATTAATCTCTCCTTGCACAAACTGGCTCTACAGAGGCAAGATGTCCACCTCATCTTCACCCTCCGATATATCACCGTGTACATCCCCCTCCTCACAGATTATCAATTCGTCCCCACTGGAATCCACCATCTCAGCTCCCTGTGTACTTTGTGGAGGCAATTGCTGCTGGTCAATGTCTCCGCGGAGGAATTGATTATAATTCATTTTAATGAACATCATCTTCTCCACATTTTCTGGATGTAACCTCGTACGCCGATTGCTGACAAGGTGAGCGGCGGCACTAAACACTCTTTCGGAGTACACACTTGTGGGAGGGCAACTTAGGTAGAATAAAGCCAGTTTGTGCAAGGGCCTCCAAATTGCCTCTTTTTCCTGCCAGTATAAGTACGGACTGTGTGACGTGCCTACTTGGATGCGGTCACTCATATAATCCTCCACCATTCTATCAATGTTGAGAGAATCATATGCAGTGACAGTAGACGACATGTCCGTAATCGTTGTCAGGTCCTTCAGTCCGGACCAGATGTCAGCATCAGCAGTCGCTCCAGACTGCCCTGCATCACCGCCAGCGGGTGGGCTCGGAATTCTGAGCCTTTTCCTCGCACCCCCAGTTGCGGGAGAATGTGAAGGAGGAGATGTTGACAGGTCGCGTTCCGCTTGACTTGACAATTTTGTCACCAGCAGGTCTTTCAACCCCAGCAGACCTGTGTCTGCCGGAAAGAGAGATCCAAGGTAGGCTTTAAATCTAGGATCGAGCACGGTGGCCAAAATGTAGTGCTCTGATTTCAACAGATTGACCACCCGTGAATCCTTGTTAAGCGAATTAAGGGCTGCATCCACAAGTCCCACATGCCTAGCGGAATCGCTCCGTGTTAGCTCCTCCTTCAATGCCTCCAGCTTCTTCTGCAAAAGCCTGATGAGGGGAATGACCTGACTCAGGCTGGCAGTGTCTGAACTGACTTCACGTGTGGCAAGTTCAAAGGGCATCAGAACCTTGCACAACGTTGAAATCATTCTCCACTGCACTTGAGACAGGCGCATTCCACCTACTATATCGTGCTCAATTGTATAGGCTTGAATGGCCTTTTGCTGCTCCTCCAACCTCTGAAGCATATAGAGGGTTGAATTCCACCTCGTTACCACTTCTTGCTTCAGATGATGGCAGGGCAGGTTCAGTAGTTTTTGGTGGTGCTCCAGTTTTCTGTACGTGGTGCCTGTACGCCGAAAGTGTCCCGCAATTCTTCTGGCCACCGACAGCATCTCTTGCACGCCCCTGTCGTTTTTTAAAAAATTCTGCACCACCAAATTCAAGGTATGTGCAAAACATGGGACGTGCTGGAATTGGCCCAGATTTAATGCACACACAATATTGCTGGCGTTGTCCGATGCCACAAATCCACAGGAGAGTCCAATTGGGGTAAGCCATTCCGCGATGATCTTCCTCAGTTGCCGTAAGAGGTTTTCAGCTGTGTGCGTATTCTGGAAAGCGGTGATACAAAGCGTAGCCTGCCTAGGAAAGAGTTGGCGTTTGCGAGATGCTGCTACTGGTGCCGCCGCTGCTGTTCTTGCGGCGGGAGTCCATACATCTACCCAGTGGGCTGTCACAGTCATATAGTCCTGACCCTGCCCTGCTCCACTTGTCCACATGTCCGTGGTTAAGTGGACATTGGGTACAGCTGCATTTTTTAGGACACTGGTGACTCTTTTTCTGAGGTCTGTGTACATTTTCGGTATCGCCTGCCTAGAGAAATGGAACCTAGATGGTATTTGGTACCGGGGACACAGTACCTCCAACAAGTCTCTAGTTGGCTCTGCAGTAATGATGGATACCGGAACCACGTTTCTCACCACCCAGGATGCCAAGGCCTCAGTTATCCGCTTTGCAGTAGGATGACTGCTGTGATATTTCATCTTCCTCGCAAAGGACTGTTGAACAGTCAATTGCTTACTGGAAGTAGTACAAGTGGGCTTACGACTTCCCCTCTGGGATGACCATCGACTCCCAGCGGCAACAACAGCAGCGCCAGCAGCAGTAGGCGTTACACGCAAGGATGCATCGGAGGAATCCCAGGCAGGAGAGGACTCGTCAGAATTGCCAGTGACATGGCCTGCAGGACTATTGGCATTCCTGGGGAAGGAGGAAATTGACACTGAGGGAGTTGGTGGGGTGGTTTGCGTGAGCTTGGTTACAAGAGGAAGGGATTTACTGGTCAGTGGACTGCTTCCGCTGTCACCCAAAGTTTTTGAACTTGTCACTGACTTATTATGAATGCGCTGCAGGTGACGTATAAGGGAGGATGTTCCGAGGTGGTTAACGTCCTTACCCCTACTTATTACAGCTTGACAAAGGGAACACACGGCTTGACACCTGTTGTCTGCATTTCTGGTGAAATACCTCCACACCGAACTGACCGAAGAGCTGATTTTTTTGGTATTTTCACCTGGCATGTCAACGGCCATATTCCTCCCACGGACAACAGGTGTCTCCCCGGGTGCCTGACTTAAACAAACCACCTCACCATCAGAATCCTCCTGGTCAATTTCCTCCCCAGCGCCAGCAACACCCATATCCTCCTCATCCTGGTGTACTTCAACACTGACATCTTCTATCTGACTATCAGGAACTGGACTGCGGGTGCTCCTTCCAGCACTTGCAGGGGGCGTGCAAATGGTGGAAGGCGCATGCTCTTCACGTCCAGTGTTGGGAAGGTCAGGCATCGCAACCGACACAATTGGACTCTCCTTGTGGATTTGGGATTTCGAAGAATGCACAGTTCTTTGCTGTGCTGCTTTTGCCAGCTTGAGTCTTTTCATTTTTCTAGCGAGAGGCTGAGTGCTTCCATCCTCATGTGAAGCTGAACCACTAGCCATGAACATAGGCCAGGGCCTCAGCCGTTCCTTGCCACTCCGTGTGGTAAATGGCATATTGGCAAGTTTACGCTTCTCCTCCGACAATTTTATTTTAGGTTTTGGAGTCCTTTTTTTACTGATATTTGGTGTTTTGGATTTGACATGCTCTGTACTATGACATTGGGCATCGGCCTTGGCAGACGACGTTGCTGGCATTTCATCGTCTCGGCCATGACTAGTGGCAGCAGCTTCAGCACGAGGTGGAAGTGGATCTTGATCTTTCCCTAATTTTGGAACCTCAACATTTTTGTTCTCCATATTTTAATAGGCACAACTAAAAGGCACCTCAGGTAAACAATGGAGATGGATGGATTGGATACTAGTATACAATTATGGACGGGCTGCCGAGTGCCGACACAGAGGTAGCCACAGCCGTGAACTACCGCACTGTACTGTGTCTGCTGCTAATATATAGACTGGTTGATAAAGAGATAGTATACTCGTAACTAGTATGTATGTATAAAGAAAGAAAAAAAAAACACGGTTAGGTCACTGGTATATACAATTATGGACGGGCTGCCGAGTGCCGACACAGAGGTAGCCACAGCCGTGAACTACCGCACTGTACTGTGTCTGCTGCTAATATATAGACTGGTTGATAAAGAGATAGTATACTCGTAACTAGTATGTATGTATAAAGAAAGAAAAAAAAACCACGGTTAGGTCACTGGTATATACAATTATGGACGGGCTGCCGAGTGCCGACACAGAGGTAGCCACAGCCGTGAACTACCGCACTGTACTGTGTCTGCTGCTAATATATAGACTGGTTGATAAAGAGATAGTATACTCGTAACTAGTATGTATGTATAAAGAAAGAAAAAAAAACCACGGTTAGGTCACTGGTATATACAATTATGGACGGGCTGCCGAGTGCCGACACAGAGGTAGCCACAGCCGTGAACTACCGCACTGTACTGTGTCTGCTGCTAATATATAGACTGGTTGATAAAGAGATAGTATACTCGTAACTAGTATGTATGTATAAAGAAAGAAAAAAAAACCACGGTTAGGTCACTGGTATATACAATTATGGACGGGCTGCCGAGTGCCGACACAGAGGTAGCCACAGCCGTGAACTACCGCACTGTACTGTGTCTGCTGCTAATATATAGACTGGTTGATAAAGAGATAGTATACTCGTAACTAGTATGTATGTATAAAGAAAGAAAAAAAAACCACGGTTAGGTCACTGGTATATACAATTATGGACGGGCTGCCGAGTGCCGACACAGAGGTAGCCACAGCCGTGAACTACCGCACTGTACTGTGTCTGCTGCTAATATATAGACTGGTTGATAAAGAGATAGTATACTCGTAACTAGTATGTATGTATAAAGAAAGAAAAAAAAACCACGGTTAGGTCACTGGTATATACAATTATGGACGGGCTGCCGAGTGCCGACACAGAGGTAGCCACAGCCGTGAACTACCGCACTGTACTGTGTCTGCTGCTAATATATAGACTGGTTGATAAAGAGATAGTATACTCGTAACTAGTATGTATGTATAAAGAAAGAAAAAAAAACCACGGTTAGGTCACTGGTATATACAATTATGGACGGGCTGCCGAGTGCCGACACAGAGGTAGCCACAGCCGTGAACTACCGCACTGTACTGTGTCTGCTGCTAATATATAGACTGGTTGATAAAGAGATAGTATACTCGTAACTAGTATGTATGTATAAAGAAAGAAAAAAAAACCACGGTTAGGTCACTGGTATATACAATTATGGACGGGCTGCCGAGTGCCGACACAGAGGTAGCCACAGCCGTGAACTACCGCACTGTACTGTGTCTGCTGCTAATATATAGACTGGTTGATAAAGAGATAGTATACTCGTAACTAGTATGTATGTATAAAGAAAGAAAAAAAAACCACGGTTAGGTCACTGGTATATACAATTATGGACGGGCTGCCGAGTGCCGACACAGAGGTAGCCACAGCCGTGAACTACCGCACTGTACTGTGTCTGCTGCTAATATATAGACTGGTTGATAAAGAGATAGTATACTCGTAACTAGTATGTATGTATAAAGAAAGAAAAAAAAACCACGGTTAGGTCACTGGTATATACAATTATGGACGGGCTGCCGAGTGCCGACACAGAGGTAGCCACAGCCGTGAACTACCGCACTGTACTGTGTCTGCTGCTAATATATAGACTGGTTGATAAAGAGATAGTATACTCGTAACTAGTATGTATGTATAAAGAAAGAAAAAAAAACCACGGTTAGGTCACTGGTATATACAATTATGGACGGGCTGCCGAGTGCCGACACAGAGGTAGCCACAGCCGTGAACTACCGCACTGTACTGTGTCTGCTGCTAATATATAGACTGGTTGATAAAGAGATAGTATACTCGTAACTAGTATGTATGTATAAAGAAAGAAAAAAAAACCACGGTTAGGTCACTGGTATATACAATTATGGACGGGCTGCCGAGTGCCGACACAGAGGTAGCCACAGCCGTGAACTACCGCACTGTACTGTGTCTGCTGCTAATATATAGACTGGTTGATAAAGAGATAGTATACTCGTAACTAGTATGTATGTATAAAGAAAGAAAAAAAAACCACGGTTAGGTCACTGGTATATACAATTATGGACGGGCTGCGGAGTGCCGACACAGAGGTAGCCACAGCCGTGAACTACCGCACTGTACTGTGTCTGCTGCTAATATATAGACTGGTTGATAAAGAGATAGTATACTCGTAACTAGTATGTATGTATAAAGAAAGAAAAAAAAACCACGGTTAGGTCACTGGTATATACAATTATGGACGGGCTGCCGAGTGCCGACACAGAGGTAGCCACAGCCGTGAACTACCGCACTGTACTGTGTCTGCTGCTAATATATAGACTGGTTGATAAAGAGATAGTATACTCGTAACTAGTATGTATGTATAAAGAAAGAAAAAAAAAACACGGTTAGGTCACTGGTATATACAATTATGGACGGGCTGCCGAGTGCCGACACAGAGGTAGCCACAGCCGTGAACTACCGCACTGTACTGTGTCTGCTGCTAATATATAGACTGGTTGATAAAGAGATAGTATACTCGTAACTAGTATGTATGTATAAAGAAAGAAAAAAAAACCACGGTTAGGTCACTGGTATATACAATTATGGACGGGCTGCCGAGTGTCGACACAGAGGTAGCCACAGCCGTGAACTACCGCACTGTACTGTGTCTGCTGCTAATATAGACTGGTTGATAAAGAGATAGTATACTACTAATATTATATACTGGTGGTCAGGTCACTGGTCACTAGTCACACTGGCAGTGGCACTCCTGCAGCAAAAGTGTGCACTGTTTAATTTTAATATAATATTATGTACTCCTGGCTCCTGCTATAACCTATAACTGGCACTGCAGTAGTGCTCCCCAGTCTCCCCCACAATTATAAGCTGTGTGAGCTGAGCAGTCAGACAGATATATAATATATATAGATGATGCAGCACACTGGCCTGAGCCTGAGCAGTGCACACAGATATGGTATGTATGTGACTGAGTCACTGTGTGCTGTGTATCGCTTTTTTCAGGCAGAGAACGGATTATAAATAAAAGTGGTGGTCACTGGTCACTATCAGCAAAACTCTGCACTGTACACTACTGAGTACTCCTAATGCTCCCCAAAATTAGTAAATCAAGTGTCTAAACGGAGAGGACGCCAGCCACGTCCTCTCCCTATCAATCTCAATGCACGTGTGAAAATGGCGGCGACGCGCGGCTCCTTATATAGAATCCGAGTCTCGCGATAGAATCCGAGCCTCGCGAGAATCCGACAGCGTCATGATGACGTTCGGGCGCGCTCGGGTTAACCGAGCAAGGCGGGAAGATCCGAGTCGCTCGGACTCGTGAAAAAAAACATGAAGTTCTGGCGGGTTCGGATTCAGAGAAACCGAACCCGCTCATCTCTATGTCAGGCAGGATGGAACTTCAAAAAAATAGTCCCCAAACAGCACATGATGCAAAGAAAAAGAGAGGCGCAATGAGGTAGCTGTGTGACTAAGCTAAGCGACCCAATTGGCCGACACACACACCTGGCCCATCTAGGAGTGGCACTGCAGTGTCAGACAGGATGGCAGATTTAAAAAATAGTCCCCAAACAGCACATTATGCAAAGAAAAAAAGAGGTGCACCAAGGTCGCTGGATGGCTAAGCTAAGCGACACAAGTGGCCGACACAAACACCTGGCCCATCTAGGAGTGGCACTGCAGTGTCAGACAGGATGGCACTTCAAAAAAATAGTCCCCAAACAGCACATGATGCAAAGAAAAAAAGAGGCGCAATGAGGTAGCTGTGTGACTAAGCTTAGCGACCCAAGTGGCCGACACAAACACCTGGCCCATCTAGGAGTGGCACTGCATGTCAGACAGGATGGCAGATTTAAAAAATAGTCCCCAAACAGCACATGATGCAAGTGGCCGACACAAACACCTAGCCCATCTAGGAGTGGCACTGCATGTCAGACAGGATGGTAGATTTATAAAAATAGTCCCCAAACAGCACATGATGCAAAGAAAAAAAGAGGGGCACCAAGGTCGCTGGATGGCTAAGCTAAGCGACACAAGTGGCCGACACAAACACCTGGCCCATCTAGGAGTGGCACTGCAGTGTCAGGCAGGATGGCACTTCAAAAAATAGTCCCCAAACAGCACATGATGCAAAGAAAAATGAAATAAAAAAGAGGTGCAAGATGGAATTGTCCTTGGGTCCTCCCACCCACCCTTATGTTGTATAAACAGGACATGCACACTTTAACAAACCCATCATTTCAGCGACAGGGTATACCACACGACTGTGACTGGTTGGTTTGGTCCCCCACCAAAAGAGAAGCAATCAATCTCTCCTTGCACAAACTGTCTCTACAGAGGCAAGATGTCCACCTCCTCCTCATCGTCCGATTCCTCACCCCTTTCACTGTGTACATCCCCCTCCTCACAGATTATTAATTCGTCCCCACTGGAATCCACCATCTCAGGTCCCTGTGTACTTTCTGGAGGCAATTGCTGGTGAATGTCTCCACGGGGGAATTGATTATAATTTATTTAGATGAACATCATCTTCTCCACATTTTCTGGAAGTAACCTCGTACGCCGATTGCTGACAAGGTGAGCGGCTGCACTAAACACTCTTTCGGAATACACACTGGAGGGGGGGGCAATTTAGGTAAAATAAAGCCAGTTTGTGCAAGGGCCTCCAAATTGCCTCTTTTTCCTGCCAGTATACGTACGGACTGTCTGACGTGCCTACTTGGATGCAGTCACTCATATAATCCTCCACCATTTTTTCAATGGTGACAGAATCATATGCAGTGACAGTAGACGACATGTCAGTAATCCTTGGCAGGTCCTTCAGTCCGGACCAGATGTCAGCACTCGCTCCAGACTGCCCTGCATCACCACCAGCGGGTGGGCTCGGAATTCTTAGCCTTTTCCTCGCAGCCCCAGTTGCGGGAGAATGTGAAGGAGTTGCTGTTGACGGGTCACGTTCCGCTTGACTTGACAATTTTCTCACCAGCAGGTCTTTGAACCTCTGCAGACTTGTGTCTGCCGGAAAGAGAGATACAACGTAGGTTTTAAATATAGGATCGAGCGCGGTGGCCAAAATGTAGTGCTCTGATTTCAACAGATTGACCAACCGTGAATCCTGGTTAAGCGAATTAAGGGCTCCATTCACAAGTCCCACATGCCTAGCGGAATCGCTCTGTTTTAGCTCCTCCTTCAATGTCTCCAGCTTCTTCTGCAAAAGCCTGATGAGGGGAATGACCTGACTCAGGCTGGCAGTGTCTGAACTGACTTCACGTGTGGCAAGTTCAAAGGGTTGCAGAACCTTGCCAGCCACATCCTCTCACGATCATCTCCAATGCACGAGTGAAAAATGGCGGCGACGCGCGGCTCCTTATATAGAATACGAATCTCGCGAGAATCCGACCGTGGGATGATGACGTTCGGGCGCGCACGGGTTAACCGAGCAAGGCGGGTGGATCCGAGTTGCTCGGACCCGTGAAAAAAAAGGTGAAGTTCGGGCAGGTTATGATCCCGAGGATCCGAACCCACTCATCACTAGTTAGAATCCTAATTACATAGAGTACTGATCACAGTCTGTATAAATTATATACACACTGGGAACTCTTGTCTCAGAAAAATACGACCAATTAGATCAGAAACACTTGCATAAATGGAAATAGAAATTAAAATAAAAAATATGAATAAAATATGGTAAAACAGCAATGCATTTAAGGAGTCTACAGTAATAAAACAAAAGTACACCAACCAAGGTGGCCAGTGACATTGTGTCAGTATATTACTTAACAACTACAATATATCAGCTGTATTTAATTGATAGCCAAAGAAAAAAAGTGTTGCACTTTATTAGCAACATTGTGTTCTAACCATTGATGACATTGGCCCTCATTCCGAGTTGATCGGTCGCAAGGCGAATTTAGCAGAGTTACACACGCTAAGCCGCCGCCTACTGGGAGTGAATCTTAGCTTCTTAAAATTGCGACCGATGTATTCGCAATAATGCGATTACTAACTACTTAGCAGTTTCAGAGTAGCTCCAGACTTACTCTGCCTGTGCGATCATTTCAGTGCTTGTCGTTCCTGGTTGACGTCACAAACACACCCAGCGTTCGCCCAGGCACTCCCACCGTTTCCCCGGCCACTCCTGCGTTTTTTCCGGAAACGGTAGCGTTTTCAGCCACACGCCCCTGAAACGCCGTGTTTCCGCCCAGTAACACCCATTTCCTGTCAATCACATTACGATCGCCGGAGCGAAGAAAAAGCCGTGAGTAAAAATACTTTCATCATAGTAAAGTTACTTGGCGCAGTCGCAGTGCGAACATTGCGCATGCGTACTAAGCGGATTTTCACTGCGATGCGATGAAAAATACCCAGCGAACAACTCGGAATGAGGGCCATTGTGTTTATCTCTGAATATTCTATGAAAACCTACTTCTTACTTGCAAACACTAAGACAATTACGCTATATGCTCATAGAGTTTATACAATTCCAGCCTGTTATTTTATATGTGCCTTTATCGTTTATCATTTATTATCTGCATGTTTATTCTTAATTTACTATTTTAAATTTTACAATAAGTTTTTACACCTGGAATTCATAGAAATTGAACCGGTTTGGCTCATTACTATTTCACATATATAATATTATTTGCTCAGTGCCAGTAATCCTTTCAGCTTTCTGTATTCTCTATAAAGGGACGATCCTTCCAAAAGAACTGGAGCAGCCGAGCATATTACCAACTAGAACAGCACAGTCAGAACCACCCTATGCTTTCATAAGAGAAGCTACTTCACTGGGCATGTGCAGAAATTCTGTTCCATCCCATACTGCATCTTGAGGCTGCTGACCAGGCTGGCCTGATTCCAGGTAACTGGAAACATATGATGCATACTTGCCTACCTGACCCTCTCCATGAGGGAGAAAATGCTCTGTTCCTGGACATTCCTTGTAATGTGTGATTACCATCACCTGTGGTGAGCTAGGTAATTGATAAGAAAGGTGTTTCACCGCAGGTGATGGCAATCCTACATTACCAGGAAAGTCCAGGAACAGAGCATTTTCTCCCTCATGGAGAGGGTCAGGTAGGCAAGTATGATATGATGTTATATGGGCCACCATCAATTTCCACTTATTGAACTATATTTAGTCATCAATGTGTGTGGTGCTTTGCAGCTAGGCTTGCCATAATATTCCTTTAATCTGGGACACCTATAATTTAGGTGAATTTAGCCAGACACCGCACCTGTGTAAATAATAGGTCTCTCAGATTAAATGGATATTATGGCAAGCCTAATTATACAGTAGCTGAGTTGCTTTTCCAGTTCTATATCAATTGACCATCACAGCTCAGTTCACACTACAAGGCTATATCAATTCTCAATTTACATATACTTTTTATTTTTGTTTCCCACTACATGCCTCTAGTGGTAACATTTGATCGCCATATGTGGGTGATTATCATTTAATCATTATTACATATAATGTCACTGAGATTATTAAAATAAACAACAGTATTAATATTGCTGTAGCTATCAGCCATATAAAGACTTATCATACTATTCATTTAAACTGTGAAATACAGGCTTGAAGTTAACGAGCCACCAGAACCTGTGTACTTCATGAGTGTCTTGGTTTAAAGGGATAGTATGTTAAGCCTAGCTATAGATGGGTCTGGGACTCAGGATCGACAGCAAAAAGGTTGACAAACATTAGGTCGACGCCAATTGGTCGACACACCTTGGGTCGACATGGACAAAGGTCGACATGGACAAAAGGTCGACAGGAACAAGGTCGACATGGAAAAATGTCGACATGAGTGTTTTTTTGGGGGGGTTGTGTCGTTTTCTTCGTAGAGTGACCGGGAACCCCAATTAGTCCACCGCGTCCCCTCGCATGGCTCGCTTCGCTCACCATGCTTCGGGCATGGTGCCTTCGCTCCGCTACCGCTTCGCTCTGCACAGATTACCGTTCCAATCGTAGTCCACGTGGATCGTTAAGTATGAAAAGGTTCCAAAAAA
This sequence comes from Pseudophryne corroboree, assembly GCF_028390025.1. NCBI lineage: Eukaryota > Metazoa > Chordata > Amphibia > Anura > Myobatrachidae > Pseudophryne > Pseudophryne corroboree. The sequence goes on from NC_086448.1 coordinate 242,769,785, forward strand.
GGAAAAAATAGTGAAAAACTCATGTCGACCTTTTTCCATGTCGACATTGTTCCTGTCGACCTTTTGTCCATGTCGACCTTTTGTCCACGTCGACCTAAGGTTTGTCGACCAATTGGCGTCTACCTAAGGTTTGTCGACCTTTTTGCTGTTGATCTGGAGTCCGGATACCGCTATAGATATCTGCATACAGTATATATTGAATGGCGCCAGGGGGGGTACTAATTAATAATTATTATTATTATTGATTACTAATTACCCAGGCTCCCCGCCCCCAGTATACTTACCTTCATCCTGGAAGTTGGTCTTCCCTCCTTGGCCAGTGCCATCTTCCCAGTGACAAATTCAGGAAGATTGGGCCGCACATTAAATGCAAAAACCCTTAAGAGTCTTTGCTCTCTAGTGCACATGCACCATCTTCCCAAATATCACTTGGAAGATGGCACCAGCCAAGGAGGGGGGACCCGCTTCCTGGAACAAGCAAGGTAGAAAGTCGTTGCCCTCCTCGGTGCCTCCCCTACCCCTGGATTTGAATGTATCCCCCTGGAGTGTGCCCGACCACAATTAATATTTTGTTAATGTTGTTCATATTTAGGGATGACAGGCATGCTCCCTTTTAGGACCCCCTACCCCCCTACCCCCTTCACTCCAGTACTGGGGCCAGGCATGGCTCTCTACGGCCCTGCATATATTGCTATTATTAGACACGCATTGTCTGGCTTTACCTACAGTGAAATGTGCTCTACCAGTCAGATCACGTTCATCATGCAATCACATGTGAACTTTGTGCTAATCTCATTATGGACCCCCTTGTTAGCTCTGTACTAATATCAATTTATTGCTGCCTCCTTAAATTCTAACTACACTCTATTCTCCCGTTCTCCAAGTATATAACATGGGCTTTTAAAGCAAGAAGGGTACATGTGACGTGTACAGAGATGGGACCCCAAAATAACCCTCATACTACACAAACTACATCGGTACACAGTAAAATACTTAAATAGTGCATACACTGTATAGCAGCATAAAATGAAAGTAATAAAAATTGCAAAGTGAAATAGAAAAGGTATTGGCTATTACAGTAAGTGTTTGGATGTTACACAGACACGCATACTTGGGAAGACAATCAAAAGCAGGTTTGTCCAAACGGGTGTGTATTGCGTGACCGGCGGTCAGCATACCAACACTGGCATCCCAGCAGCGGAATGTCGGTGGGGGGGTGAGGGCAACAAGCCCCTTGCGTGCTTGCTGTGCTCGCCATGCTGTGGGCTCGGTGGTGATCCCACTCTATCCCTGTTTGTCGGTATGCCGACCGTGGGGATTGTGAGGGTGCAAGGTTTAGGGAGAGGTAATGTGACCGGCGGTCTCTTGACCGCCTGTCACATAACTAGATCCCGTCCAAACTATTAAGAAAATATTAAGAAAATGACTTTTAATGCAATCACTTTTTTCCCCCTCATAGTTAGCCTCACTGCAATTAGGCAAGGGTTCTATTCTGAGTAAATCTTTTCTAAAAAAAAAACAACTAAAACTAATTAAAAATATCTTGAAATAAACAATTTTTTTACTTTTTATTAAAACACTAGCTGTTCTACCGGTTCTTCGCATGGGAGTTTCTGATTTTCACTGTTATAAATATAAATGAGTGTTAAAACTTTGGTAAATCTATAGAGATGTAAATTTGAGATGTTTTAATGTAAGTAAATATTAATTCATGGTTCTTGGCGTTACCCGAGGAACATGCATAGCAGATATTGTAAAAAGTGAGAGGACTATTTTTGTAGTTTATTAAATTCTACATACTGGAGGTGCAATCCAAATTTTTATATGATTGTCAGTTTGGACATTAACGTCCCCGCAACGCAAGCCACGCATCGGTATTGACGTCATTATGTCAACCCTATTTGTATCCCCTTAGGGGAGGTTTATTAAAATTCTAATTACGTAGTTTTCCTATTTCCTACCTACAGAATACCTATGTTCAATTTCAGCTTCCTAACGTATCGGGAAGTAAGAGAATTAGTAGTGAGTGAGTGAGGGCTTACCCATTTATATACAGTATATAGATCACATACATCAAGTGCATTGGTTCAAATTAGAGATGAGCGGGTTCGGTTCATCAAGATACGAACCCACCCGAACTTCACCTATTTTACACAGTTCCGAGGCAGCCTCGGATCTTCCCGCCTTGCTCGGTTAACCCGAGCGCGCCCGAACGTCATCATCCCGCTGTCGGATTCTCGCGAGATTTGTATTCTATATTAGGAGCCGCGCGTTGCCGCCATTTTCACTCGTGCATTGGAGATGATAGCAAAAGGACGTGGCTGCGTTCTCTCAGTTTCTGTGTTCAGTTTGCTGCAAATATCTGTGCTCAGTGTGCTGCAAATATCTGTGCTCAGTGTGCTGCAAATATCTGTGCTCAGTGTGCTGCAAATATCTACGTTCTCTGCCTGAAAAATGCTCCATATCTGTGCTGCATTGTAGTATATAGTAGGAGGACAGTGCAGAATTTTGCTGACCACCAGTATATATATAGCAGTACGGTACAGTAGTCCATTGCTTTACCTCTGTGTCGTCAAGTATACTATCCATATCTGTGCTGCATTGCAGTTGTGCGCAGTATTATAGTAGGAGGACAGTGCAGAATTTTGCTGACCACCAGTATATATATAGCAGTACGGTACAGTAGTCCATTGCTCTACTTCTGTGTCGTCAAGTATACTATCCATATCTGTGCTGCATTGCAGTTGTGCGCAGTATTATAGTAGGAGGACAGTGCAGAATTTTGCTGACCACCAGTATATATATAGCAGTACGGTACAGTAGTCCACTGCTCTACCTCTGTGTCGTCAAGTATACTATCCAAATCTGTGCTGCATTGTAGTTGTGTGCAGTATTATAGTAGGAGGATAGTGCAGAATTTTGCTGACCACCAGTATATATATAGCAGTACAGTACAGTAGTCCATTGCTCTACCTGTGTGTCATCAAGTATACTATCCATATCTGTGCTGCATTGTAGTTGTGCGCAGTATTATGGTAGGAGGACAGTGCAGAATTTTGCTGACCACCAGTATATATATAGCAGTATGGTACAGTAGTCCATTGCTCTACCTCTGTGTCGTCAAGTATACTATCCATATCTGTGCTGCATTGTAGTTGTGTGCAGTATTATAGTAGGAGGACAGTGCAGAATTTTGCTGACCACCAGTATATATATAGCAGTACGGTACAGTAGTCCATTGCTCTACCTCTGTGTCGTCAAGTATACTATCCATCCATACCTGTGCTGCATTTTAGTTTTGCGCAGTATATATATAGCAGTACGGTGCAGTAGTCCATTGCTCTACCTCTGTGTCATCAAGTATACTATCCATCCATACCTGTGCTGCATTGTAGTTGTGTGCAGTATTATAGAAGGAGGACAGTGCAGAATTTTGCTGACCACCAGTATATATATAGCAGTACGGTACAGTAGTCCATTGCTCTACCTCTGTGTCATCAAGTATACTATCCATATCTGTGTTGCATTGTAGTTGTGCGCAGTATTATAGTAGGAGGACGGTGCAGAATTTTGCTGACCACCAGTATATACATAGCAGTACGGTACAGTAGGCCATTGCTATTGATATATTACTGGCATATAATTCCACACATTAAAAGATGGAGAACAAAAATGTGGAGGGAAAAATAGGGAAAGATCAAGATCCACTTCCACCTCGTGCTGAAGCTGCTGCCACTAGTCATGGCCGAGACGATGAAATGCCATCAACGTCGTCTGCCAAGGCCGATGCCCAATGTCATAGTAGAGAGCATGTAAAATCCAAAAAACAAAAGTTCAGTAAAATGACCCAGAAAATCTAAATTAAAAGCGTCTGAGGAGAAGCGTAAACTTGCAAATATGCCATTTATGACACGGAATGGCAAGGAACGGCTGAGGCCCTGGCCTATGTTCATAGCTAGTGGTTCAGCTTCACATGAGGATGGAAGCACTCATCCTCCCGCTAGAAAAATGAAAAGACTTAAGCTGGCAAAAGCACAGCAAAGAACTGTGCGTTCTTCTAAATCACAAATCCCCAAGGAGAGTCCAATTGTGTCGGTTGCGATGCCTGACCTTCCCAACACTGGACGGGGAGAGTGGCACCTTCCACCATTTGCACGCCCCCTGCAAGTGCTGGAAGGAGCACCCACAGTCCAGTTCCTGATATTGAAATTGAAGATGTCACTGTTGAAGTACATCAGGATGAGGATATGGGTGTTGCTGACGCTGAGGAGGAAATTGACAAGGAAGAATCTGATGGTGAGGTAGTTTGTTTAAGTCAGGCACCCGGGGAGACACCTGTTGTCCGTGGGATGAATATGGCCATTAACATGCCTGGTCAAATTACAAAAAAAATCACCTCTGCGGTGTGGAATTATTTTAACAGAAATGCGGACATCAGGTGTCAAGCCGTGTGTTGTGTTAAAGTGTGCATGTCCTGTTTATACAACATAAGGGTGGGTGGGAGGGCCCAAGGACAATTCCATCTTGCACCTCTTTTTTCTTTATCTTTGCATCATGTGATGTTTGGGGCCAATTTTTTTAAGTGCCACCCTGTCTGACACTGCAGTGCCACTCCTAGATGGGCCAGGTGTTTGTGCCAGCCACTTGGGTCGCTTAGCTTAGCCATCCAGCGACCTTGGTGCACCTCTTTTTTTCTTTGCATCATGTGCTGTTTGGAGACTAATTTTTTAAGTGCCATCATGTCTGACACTGCAGTGCCACTACTAGATGGGCCAGGTGTTTGTTTTAGCCACTTGGGTCGCTTAGCTTAGCCATCCAGCGACCTCGGTGCAAATTTTAGGACTAAAAATAATATTGTGAGGTGTGAGGTGTTCAGAATAGACTGGAAATGAGTGGAAATTATGGTTATTGGGGGTTAATAATACTATGGGATGAAAATGACCCCCAAATTCTATGATTTAAGCTGTTTTTGAGGGTTTTTTGTAAAAAAAAACCACCCGAATCCGACAAAAAATTTTCAGGGAGGTTTTGCCAAAACACGTCTGAATCCAAAACACGGCTGCGGAACCAATTCCAAAACCAAAACACAAAACCCGAAAAATTTCCAGTGCACATCACTAGTTCAAATAGAATAGTTCATACTGTATATAAAAATAAGTCAATTTCCACAACTGTCCACAGCTGTACAAATAATGAAATACATACTTAAATAAATAATTAAATAATAAAAACATAGTTTATTGATTTTATATTTCAGTTTTATTCACTATGTTGAGATTCTGTATTATTGCGAATAACAGAGTTGTGACTTGCCACACATCTGTGCCCCAAATTTGTATGCCACACAGCAGTGGCCACAATTCATATGCAAACACATCTGTGCCTTAAATTCATGTGCAATAGAGCAGTGCCCATAACTGAGAAATTGAAATACATCTTTGCCACAAATTCATACTATGCCACACTGTAGTGCCCCAATGGATAATAAGCCTCAGAGCAATGTCTTCAATTTCTAATTATGTCACACATTTGTTCTCCAAATTCATATGCCACACCTGTGCTCCCAAATCTTAAGCCACACATCAGTGACCCCAATTCAACATAAACTATACAGCAGTGACCCAATGAAATATGCATAACATGTAAATACATGTGTGTGCCTCAGACCAGGTTGTTATGGGATACAGAGTGTGTTCTCTTGTGGGGTTCTGTTACACTATCTAGCATGAAGTCAAAATTCTTTCTCAATCTAAACTTCCATACTAGTTTGCAAATTGCCATGGTCAAGTTATTTAGAGGGAGATGTATCAAGCCTTGGAGAGAGATAAATTGGGAAGAAATTAAAAGTACCAACCAATCAGCTTCCAGCTGTCATTTTGCAGGCTGTACTTGAAAACTGACAGAATTTGGTTTGTTGGTACTCTGGGGTGTTTTCAGCCCTTGCTGAAAACAGGGCTTTTCACTGCTTTGTTGTATTCAGGAAGGGGGTTACAGTGGAGAAGTTTCTGACTTCTCCAGCTACAACCCCCACTCTGTGACTGAAGTAGTATGGGGGTAGCGATTCATAGAGGAATGGAAAGCTCATCTTTCCAGCAGTCATTGCATTTGGGTATATAGTACCCTGCTGCCTGCTGGTCACCAATTAATAGGTTATAGATATTGATGAATGGTATGTATGTATGTATGTATGACAGTAAGGGAGAGGAGGAGAGGGATGCAACAGTGGATGGAAGAATGGGGGAAATAAGAGTAATTAGGTTTGTTTAGCAAAAGTGTGGGGAGCTCTTTAAGATAAAAAAAAATGACATTTTAAATGATGGAATTCAGCATTAGATTGAGCATGGGAGCATTTGTTTGAAAGTAATGTATCTGCTTTGAGTGCCACAACTGGTGTTCACATTGCCAGAGGTTGTTATTGGTGGCAAAGGCATATGAGTCATGGTAAGAATGCAGTTGTAAAAGGAGACAACCTGATTCGGGCATGACAGCGTAGCTTTAGAAGAGAGGAGAGGTGTAAGTGAGGAAGATTAAGTGGCAGGTTTGAGGGCATCAGGGTAACATTTAGTGTGTATGGATTTAGGTGATGGGAGCAGTGCAAGAGGGTGGAAAGGAGGCTGTATCAAAGATCTGGATGGGTAAGTTGTAAATTCAAGAGACTGCAAAGAGACTGGAGAAGACAAGTTCAAGAAGTGACCATTATAGCAATTGTGAGAGGAAATCCACTGACAAGTTTGGTTGCTTCAGTGTCTGCGGGTTTATCCATAGGGATATTGAAGTTACCAAGCATGAAGAATGAAAGCTCTAAGAGTAAGTAGCAGAGAAGCCAGGAGCAGAAGGATAGTAGATGACACATACAAAATATGGACTGGATAAAAGAGACACAAGGAGTAACAGAAGGAAATAGGGAATACAATGAAGGAGGCAGCAGCATAAAAGTAGTAAACTCATGCGGCCTTGTCAACCTTTAGTCTGTAATGTAGGAAAATGAGAGAGAAAGTTGCAAGAAAAGTGGTATGAAAGTGGGAGGGTCAAGTGTTGGAGCTAGCTAAGATGATAAGGAAGATGGAAATGTAGAGATTGTGATTGGAGGCTAATATATTGCAGACAGCAGGCTAATTAACGGGATATTTGTAGTTGTTGAAGGCTTTATATTGCTCGTTAACTACAAGCACAATTGTGAATAATAAAAGCACTATCCATTTGATGGGAACCTCAATTTTCAACTTGAGCAATGTCAAGTTCTTCATTGTTTAAATTAACATTATTAACTGGGCTGTGTTGGATTGAGCAAAGTGGGAGCAAATTGTGCTTGTCGCCAACAAAATGCTTTGCACTTGAGAAGCACTGTATGCTTGAGACACAGGGAAGTCTGTCAGACTACAGGATTCTGAGCATGGAGAAAATCACTAAGTAACATTTTCCATTATTATCATCATCACCTCCTACATACTGTAGCATATCATTTGTAACAAATTAAAGAAAATATTTTTGTTCTATTAAAATAACGGAGTATTTTGTCTTTTTCTATGGCAATAATTCCCAAATAAATCTAATAATATACCATTAAGTAACAAATTCAAATACCAAAAAATGTCAAAGATACAAATACTTTATTGTAATAATAATAATGAATTTTATTTAGATAGCACTCTTTCTATAACAGGGCTCAAGGCGCTTACCAGACAGTGCGAACATAATACAGTGATTTAGACAAAAAAAAAAAAACCAGTACAGATACTATGAATACAATATGAGGTTAGCTTTGCATGACATACAGAGACCATGGTGACAAATCAAAGAAGATGGCAGCCATTTTAGGTCATCAGTTGTAAAGAATTATTCATCCTACCCACAAAGGATTCAGGTGAGGCAGTCATGTTATGCACACAACGTAGGATCACATGGGGCAGAATAGCCAATGCCTGAAACTGATAATGCGAGAGATAAGGATACTCAGTGAAGTCCTTGCAAGTTCCTACGTACCATGCATTGTTCATGTACATAGAGCACCAGGTGAGGAAGCCATGTTGGGTGCGCTATGTTGGTTACAAAGTGTGAATAAGCAATACATGGAAATAAAATATAGAATGATAAAATGTATAGTGAGCTAACATGACACCCACTGCATATACAATTCAATGGTATGCTAATCTTGCCCTTGAAAGTGCCAGGTGAGGCAGCCATCTATGGCACACTACATAGGTTACAGTGGGTAGGATGAGCAGCTTGTGGAGGTGTAACATACTGTACAGTGGGAAGTTACAGAGAAAATAAAAGGTACAGTTGGTCCATGAAGCAGCAGCAAGAACAACATCAGAGGTGACATCATAAAAATGGACCAACAGCAAAAAGAAACATGTAATAATAACACATAATCAAGGTACTGTATGCAAACTATGACTCAGCAGGTACTGTACAATATACTGTATATAATAATAAGGTTAAAAGTATAAATGTATTATTAATAGATACAAACTACAGAAGCTATACTAATGAATTATGATAAGGGGGATTGATTCAAGCACATTCACTGCAGCTACAATGGAACTTTTTAAATGCTGATCTCATCTTAATCTTCTTTAACAATCATGCTGTCACTAATCATCTCTCTATCATCACTATTATTTGACTCAACTGAGTTCATCATACTATAAATATAATGACAAGTTCTAGCTGAATCATCATTATCATCTTCACTGATGACAGGTAAGGCTAAAGCAGCGATTATTTCATCTTCTCACAGGTCAGATCTGTATTGGGAAATACAGTATACAGGAGCTATGTATGTATATTATTTATGTGATCTCCTTATCTCAATTATAACATATGAAACATCAATCTGCAATATGGAACTGGCAGATGTGATATTTCTAAACATTAATTTGTGTTAAGTAGTTTATGACTTCATTGAGATTGCACCATGTGAGGTTTCTCTAGAGAACCATAAAGTGTCAATATGACCTTCAATATCTAGTTTGCTCTACTCCATGTGCGAAACTATAGTGGGTGCAAGCGGTGCCATTGCTATGGGTCCCAGAGGCTTAGTTGCATACCATATCCAGAGGATTAAAGTTACATACCAATCAGGGCTATTTCTAGCCAATTTGGCTCCCAGTGCGAGATTTAAAAATGTGCCCCCCCCCCCCCTACCTCCCCATTGACATAAGAAAAAATGCACAACCCCCAAAGATATAAAAAGAAAAAGGTATGCACGCGCCAGAGGCGCGCTCGCTCCTGGAATAGGGCCTCAATAAAATGTGCGTGGTCTCTGTAAAAATGGGAGTTGCCTCGTCTGAAAAGACTACCTTACAACCCCAGTTTTTGACCTTGCACCAACAGATCACGGCGAGCACAGGAAAAAAATAAAAAATGCCCTTGATACATTAAATCCTTATTACGGCAGGCAAGAGTCCCCATTTTCCACATTACGGCAGGCAAGAGTCCCCATTTTCCACAATACGGCAGGCAAGTGTTCCCATTTTCCACATTACGGCAGGCAAGTGTCCTCATTTTCCACAATACGGCAGGCAAGTTTCTCCATTTTACACAATACGGCAGGTGTCCCCATTTTCCAGATTACGGCAGGCAAGTGTCCCCATTTTACACAGCATAGATAATTAATTTTTTCTTTATTTTTTTCTTTATTTTTTTATGTAAGCAGCACAACACTACAGGGGCACAAATGGGGGCACAACTCTACAAGGGGCGTAACTGACCATGCCCCTGTATGAAGCCACAGCCCTATTTTCGCCTGGGGGGCCACAAGGGCTAGAACCGGCCCTGGGTGCACTGTAATGCGCCATATTTTGCATTGTTCATGTACATAGGTGACATCATAAAAATGGACCAACAGCAAAAAGAAACACGTAATAATAACACATAATCAAGGTACTGTATGCAAACTGTGACTCAGCAGGTACTGTACAATATACTGTATATAATAATAAGGTTAAAAGTATAAATGTATTGTTAATAGATACAAACTACAGAAGCTATACTAATGAATTATGATAAGGGGGATTGATTCAAGCACATTCACTGCAGCTACAATGGAACTTTTTAAATGCTGATCTCATCTTAATCTTCTTTAACAATCATGCTGTCACTAATCATCTCTCTATCATCACTATTATTTGACTTAACTGAGTTCATCATACTATAAATATAATGACAAGTTCTAGCTGAATCATCATTATCATCTTCACTGATGACAGGTAAGGCTAAAGCAGCGATTATTTCATCATCTCACAGGTCAGATCTGTATTGGGAAATACAGTATACAGGAGCTATGTATGTATATTATTTATGTGATCTCCTTATCTCAATTATAACATATGAAACATCAATCTGCAATATGGAACTGGCAGATGTGATATTTCTAAACATTATTTTGTGTTAAGTAGTTTATGACTTCTTTGAGATTGCACCATGTGAGGTTTCTCTAGAGAACTATAAAGTGTCAATATGACCTTCAATATCTAGTTTGCTCTACTCCATGTGCGAAACTATAGTGGGTGCAAGCGGTGCCATTGCTATGGGTCCCAGATGCTTAGTTGCATACCATATCCATAGAATTAAAGTTACATACCAATCAGGGCTACTTCTAGCCAATTTGGCTCCCAGTGCGAGATTTAAAAATGTGCCCCCCCCCCCCCCATTGACATAAGAAAAAATGCACAACCCCCAAAGATATAAAAAGAAAAAGGTATGTACGCGCCGGAGGCGCGCTCGCTCCTGGCATAGGGCCTCAATAAAATGTACGTGGTCTCTGTAAAAATGGGAGTGGCCTCGTCTGAAAAGACTACCTTACACACCAGTTTTTGACCTTGCACCAACAGATCACGGCGAGCACAGGAAAAAAATAAAAAATGCCCTTGATACATTAAATCCTTATTACGGCAGGCAAGAGTCCCCATTTTCCACATTACGGCAGGCAAGAGTCCCCATTTTCCACAATATGGCAGGCAAGAGTCCCCATTTTCCACAATACGGCAGGCAAGAGTCCCCATTTTCCACAATACGGCAGGCAAGTGTCCCCATTTTCCACATTACGGCAGGCAAGTGTCCTCATTTTACACAATACGGCAGGCAAGTTTCTCCATTTTACACAATACGGCAGGTGTCCCCATTTTCCAGATTACGGCAGGCAAGTGTCCCCATTTTACACAATACGGCAGATGTCCCCATTTTACACAGTACGGCAGGGAAGAGTCCCCATTTTACACAATGCGGCAGGCAAGTGTCCCCGTTTTACACATGATGGCAGGCAAGAGTCCCCATTTTACACATGATGCAGGCAAGAGTCCCCATTTTACACATGATGGCAGAGGGGGGGTAGAGAGAGAGCGAGAGAGAGAGAAAGGGAGAGGCTGACTTACATTTGAAGCGGTTCTTCCTGCTCTTCGGCAGCCTCTCCCTCATCTTTGCGGTGCTTGGCTCCCCCTGCAGCTTGGCTCCCCCTCCTGGCCTCCTCCCTCCTCCTGAGTACCCAGCTCAGGGGGCGGATTTTCGTGGAATGACGCGGGTGCGTCGTGACGCCACGACGCACCTGAGTCATTCCACGAAACTCCGCCCCCCGAGCTGGGTACTCGGGAGGAGGGGGAATCAAAGAACACAAGAAGTGCCGCGGCGGGTGCCCCGTGCGGTTTCACAGCTTGCCCGCCGCTAGAAACGGCACTGATAACAATATCCCAGACTTGCCTACTAAGCAATTGAGCTGGTCCATTGTGTGACATTACATTTTCAGAGAGAGGTGTGTGTAGTGGATGTTATAATTGTAGGGGTGCACTCAGTAGCGGATCTTGATATGGGCACACGGGTCTTTTGCCCGGGACGCCTCCTTCCGGAGGGTGCCGGCGCCCTCCGGAGGGCGCCGCACCATGGCAAGATCCGCTAGTGTGTGGCAGTGCCCCCAGCTGTGCCCCCCACTGCGAAGGGAACTAGACGCTACCCGTCTAGTTTCCCTTCGTGGAGAGGACCTTTGCTGTGCGGTGCGCGATGATGTCATCGCACGCCGCACATCTTGTGGGACTAACACAGACGCTAGGGGTCATAATTGACCTCTAGTGTCTATCTATGCTGTGCAATGGGAGAGACGTCATGACGTCTCTCCCATAGATCTGAGGAGCGGTGCCGGTGGACATCTGCAGTGGAGGTCAGCAGCTGTCAGGAATCAGGAGCGAAGATAGTAAGTATTAATTTTTTCTTTATTTTTTTCTTTATTTTTTTATGTAAGCAGCACAACTCTACAGGGGGCACAAATGGGGGCACAACTGTACAGGGGGCACAAATGGGGGCACAACTCTACAAGGGGCGTAACTGACCATGCCCCTGTATGAAGCCACGGCCCTATTTTCGCCTGGGGTGCCACAAGGGCTAGAACCGGCCCTGGGTGCACTGTAATGCGCCATATTTTGAACTGGAGGCCACTGTCATGGGGTACAATATAAACTGGAGCCACTGTACTGTGTCATAATCTGATCTGCTCATTATAATGTGAAGGGCTCGTAATGCTACATAGTAAGAACTAGGGCACTGTGATGTGGCACAATATGAAATGAAGGCACCATAGTGTGGCATAATTTGAACAGGGGCACTGTAATGTGGCATAATATGAACTGTATATTATAATGTGAATTGGAGATTCTGTGTGACATAATGTGTACTGGCAGCCCTACAATGTGACGTAATGTAGGGCGCTGCTATGGTTCAAAAAATTAACTAGAGCACGATTATGGGGCAGAAAATTAAGTGCTGCAGAAAGGTGGACAGGGGTCCATTCAATATGTTCCTATGGGGCCCATAAAAGTTCTCATTATACTCCTGCTCTACTCAGTCTATATTATGTAGTATATAGTATTTGAAGTTATGGACGATATGAGCATTATACATGTAGCTATGGTAACTGTGTCCAGTTCTGGAGACCATGGCCCTCATTCCGAGTTGTTCGCTCGCTAGCAGATTTTAGCAGCATTGCACACGCTAAGCCGCCGCCCTCTGGGAGTGTATCTTAGCATAACAGAATTGCGAACGAAAGATTAGCAGAATTGCAAATAGAAAATTCTTAGCAGTTTCTGAGTAGCTCGAGACTTACTACTACACTGCGATCAGCTCAGCCCGTTTCGTTCCTGGTTTGACGTCACAAACACGCCCTGCGTTCGACCAGCCACTCCCCCGTTTCTCCAGACACTCCCGCGTTTTATCCTGGCACGCCTGCGTTTTTCCGCACACTCCCAGAAAGCGGTCAGTTTCCGCCCAGAAACACCCACTTCCTGTCAATCACACTCCGATCACTTCAACAATGGAATTTCTCCGTTTGGACGTGAGTAAATGTACTAAGTTTTGTGCTAAAATACTTAGCGCATGCGCACTGCGTACCATGCGCATGCGCATTTTCGCCTTAATCGCTCCGTTGCGAAAATCGTCAACGAGCGAACAACTCGGAATGACCCCCAATATCTCCAGAAGGATATAATACATTAGAGAGTGTACAAAGAAGGGCAACTAAAATGGTGCATGGCCTACATCACAACACTTACCCGAAAGGGCTAAAAGATCATAACATGTATAGTTTGGAGGAGAGAAGGGAAAGGGGGAACATGATAGAAACTTTCAAATATCCAAGGGTCTTAACAAAGTTCAGGAGGGAAACATTCTTCGAAGGAAGAGAAATATTAGAACTCGAGGACATACACTGAGACTGGAGGGGGGAGGTTCAGGGGAAATTTAAGGAAAAACTACTTCACAGAAAGGGTAGTGGATAAGTGGAATAGCCTCCCATCAGAGGTGGTAGAGGCTAAGACTGTAGAGCAATTTAAACATGATTGGGATAGGCATATGAATATCCTTACAAATAATTAAGGTTCAAAAAGGGTTGAGATTGCCTAAAGGATAAAAAAAAAAGGGGCAGACTAGATGGGCCAAGTGGTTCTTATCTGCCGTCAAATTCTATGTTTCTATGTAACATTGACTTTATACATCGATACAGACAATGTGCTGAATGAAAGTTATAAACAAATTCACACCAACACACAGGCGCAATGTGCATTCACTAAAGCTGGGTACACACTAGAGCAATGTTGGGCTGATTTGCCGGTTAATAAAGACAAATCGCCTACATCACTAAGTGTGTATGGGTGATTGCGCTCTACTGCAGATGCAAGCGATGGTCACTAGGTTTGATGTGCTGCAAATCAAATCTAGCAATGTCCCTAGCAACCTTATTTATGCTTATGACGGATGGAACATGATTGTTCCCATGTCAGAACAAATGCCCGTTGCTCCAGTGTGTACCTAGCTGAAAAAAGTGACAATTGAGTTTATATGCAATTTATGTAAAGCTGCAACTATCACAAGATAAATGGATATTTTACTGGTAAGTTATATATAAGGAATACTGTACATTGCAAACACTGATGCCAATATTTATAACCATATGCAAAATACTCATACTATTAGTCATCTGAAATAACTTCATATACAGTACTTCTCTAATGTATGAGAATCAACTCTCCATCACATCTGCAGTAGAAAAATAAATGTTTTGCTTAAACATGTGCACAAGAGCATAATACATCACACCAAAGAATGCACCAGTCATCATCAATGGTGCATCCGCAGACAGATAATCACAAGTGGATCACTACTGCTGATGACTATGATCATTACTGTATATCATCCACTGTTTGTACAGTTCCTGCTGTGGACTACTGCAAATAATAAGGCTTTTCTTGGCACAAATGTCGCCTGGTATGCAAGTATTTAATATTGCACCAACATGTACAGAGCTGATTCTGAGTAGGTAGTACAACAGAAAAAAGAGTAACTTTGCACTTGGACACACCAAGGGGGTAATTCAGACCTGATCGCTAGGGTGCGTTTTTTGTATCCCTGCAATAAGGTAGTCGCCGCCTACAGGGGGAGGGTATTAGCTGTGTGTAGGTGTGCGAACGCTTGTGCAGGAGAGCTGCACAAACAGCAGTTTGTGCTGTCTCTGCCCAGCCCAGGGCTTACCCGCTGCAATGATCAGGGCCGGAGCTGACATCAGGAATCCTCCCACAAAACGCACCCAGCGTGTTTTTCCAGACACTCCCTAGAAACGGTCAGTTGCCACCCATGGATTTTTCGCACCATCCCATCACTAACTGTCACACCCCGTCGCTGCAGACCGTCGTGCCTGCACATTGTGGTGCATACGCATGCGCAGTACAGACCTGATCGCCCGCTGTGCGAAAACGCACAGCAGCAATCAGGTCTGAATTAACCCCATGATACAATTGAGGGGTGTAAATACTGTACATTCATTGTTTTTGCACTCAGGGTGAATACTGTCTGCTTCTGTATATAGCTCACAAATGCTAGTCAGTTTATTTTAACACTGCAATTTAAATTTGAGCTAGGACACACCCCTCCTGAATCTAAGTCTCTGCACATTTTCCATCTGACCTGGCTGCAGTGCAACATGGTGCATAGGTATTATTTTTGCATTGCTCCCAAAACAGAATCAGCCCCTCTGTAATACCCCTTTCAGATCGCAAGTGCCGGGTCCCACCCAGTAGTTGGAAACAGGTCCTTACCGGGTAGGACCCAGCATTTGAGCCTAACAACTGGCTCCCTGACCCGGCAATATGCCAGGTTCGGTTGCCATAGCGGTGGAGGGTGGTGCTGGCATCGGGGGCGGAGGCGGCGCTGGGAGATGAGCTCATCTCCGCGCCGCCTCTCCACATCAGGGAAAGGGTCCTGGATCGCATCGACCCGGCAACCTGTTCACACTGCCACTGACCCGGTATTCAACCAGGGAATAACACTGCTTTATTCCCGAATTGAAATACCGGGTCAGGTGACCCGGGAATTTGACATGGGACCTTTCATTCCACATAGCATCCCGTGTCAACCCGGCAATATACCGGGTTGATATCGGGTTATTTGAGCGGTGTGAAATGGGTATTACAGTAGAAGGTTTCTTTCCCAACGTGCATCTTCCGCATTATAATCATCATCATCATGAAGTCAGGACTCACACAAAATAGGACAAGCAAATATACAAGCTCCCAGGATATTTCAATCAAAATACTCTAAGCTCTATCACTCTGCATCAGGCCTCCAATGTGAACATGAGCAGTTTAATTTTCATCTGAAGACACACCATGACCATAGTAAATGTATATATCTATAAGTCACACAAAAGGCCTGCTTAAGAGGTTTATGCAATTGCATGCACAGCTGCAATTGCTCACACAGGGTGAGTTCAAAAATACACTAATATCTTAGATGCCGTCTTGTGCACAGAGATGCTCACTTACCTAACCGAAACATCAGTCTCGTATCAGCGAACCATCGATCCTCTGAGCAAGTCTCTCCCATCTCTAAAGGTGGGTACACACTGGTAGATGTATCTGCAGGTCAATTGATCTGCAGATAGATTTGTATCAGAATCTGTCGTGACTGATGTCACGAACTGGGCAGGCATTTGCATGTGCCAACCCAGTTGAGCCTTCAATCAACGCCGCCTGGTGCACAATGTGTGCAGGCGGTCGGCTGACTGCACGTACACACAGAATGATGTACCAATATATCTGTAGATATATTGGTCATGTGTGCTGCAGGGTCGACATGATATGTCTGTGAATGCCCGACGGACCAGCAATATATTGGTCAGTCAATAGTACGGCCAATTCAATAGTACGGCCAGTGTGTACTGAGCTTGAGTGCCTCACCTAAGATGCCTGATCCTCTTCTGCTGTAAATTAATTTGCAGTGGCTGACTATGGCATGCCCATACAGTAGATTGGTTCTGACACACCTGCATTTTTTCTACCCACCCCCACTGAATCCCCCAAATGCTGACTGCCTGTCATTCACTTCGTGAAAATGTACTCTGTGCATATGTTTTCACAGGATCGTTGCCACACATGTGCTGCATGACTTCAGCACATGTGCAGTAGCATAAATTCACTCCACTGCATCCGACATCAACATTGCATGTACCACTTACTCAGACACCAAGTTATTATCAACCTTTATGATGACCTTTCTAATTGTCTTGACAGTTTCTAGTTAGAAGGGGCTACAGGAGCTAAGAAATGGTTTCAGGAGTACATATATCTGTTCTGACACCAGTAGAGCAATGAAATTATACATTTCACCCTATTCTATGAAATTTCACAAAACTCTCATGTCTTCAGTTCTCCTTTAATATTACTCCGTCAATAAATAAAAACTCATTTGCTGATATGGTAACTTATCCAGCCTTACTTAATCATATACTAATCACATCCTTGAATTTAAAAAAAACTGTCAGCTTGATAAATTTTACAATCATAGCTGACATACATTATTTAAATTCTTAATTGTTTTAAACAGCATTTCTACAAGTAGAACAATTATTATTAATGTGTGGTGGCACCATGAGTATTAAGGTTTTTAAGAACCTCATTCATCAAACTAATTAAGGGTTTTGTTTACGGTGTAAAATGAACACTGTGTTTAAAAGATCAGCTGTGTTTTCAATTAAAAAAAACTAGGACATGAAGATTTTTGATCATGGTTCAGTCGTATAGGAAACACAATGATAGTCACACCACATCCAATACTTAGTTCTCATTGTAAAGGATCATCAGTGAAAGGTATACTGTATCACCAATTTTGCATCATTGTGTCAAACACTAATAAAAAATCATCTGATGCTAATTGCATTAAATACTTGCAGTGCATATCCCCTAGATTGACAATAAGAAGCTCTGTATATCCTAGGCATAGTGATGGAAAGTTAACTTTATTTTAACTTTATGATAAATATTTAGAAGCAGTATTCTGCAAATGAACTTTACTTGTATAGCCTAATTAATTTGACAGAGCCTGATTCAACAAATGGATGCAAACCCTCTATTTTGCAGATTACATAGAAACACAAAAACAGAGAATTTGAAAGCAGATAAGAACCACTTGGCCCATCTAGTCTGCCCCTTTTTAAACCATATTTTTTATCTCAAACCTTATTTGATCCTTATGTCTTTGTAAGGATATCCTTATGTCTATCCCATACATGTTTAAATTGTTCTACTGTCTTAAGGGCCCTACACTCTAGAAGACATGACCAATGTGCAAGATGAACAATGTGGAAGATGAGCAATTTCCCTTGAACTTCCCATAGCCCTGACAAAGAAATTGAGTGTACACACTAAGCAATTTTTCAAACAATTTGAAAGATGAAAGATATCTTTGGAATTGGCTCCTTATTTACATATTTTAATCTTGGGAGGCAGTTTTTGGGTGTGTGGGCAGGGTTGTAGAAGGGGTAACCAATGAAGTTTTTTTCACCCACTGCCCCACCAATTTCCACTGTGCTACCAACTTATATAATTTATGAACCCATTGTAATGAATTTTTTATTAAGTGGGTGGCACAGTGGAAATTGGTGGGGCAATGGGAGAAAATTCATTGGTGGGGCAGTGGTAGAAATTATCACATTGACGGACACAGACGCTGAGCAGTAAGGCTCAGCTAGAATGGAGCCACTGCCGGGGAGGGTCCAGGAGGAGGAGCAATGTCACATCGTGAACATTGCTCATCATGGCTCCGTACACACATGCTGTGATGAGCGATGTCACAAATGACATTGCTCACATTGAGCATGCTGCACCACCAACCGCTGACCTTCAAGCAATGAGCACAGATTTCAGGGCCATACACACTAGAAGATGTGAAAGATATAACGTTCATAATCGTCATTATCGGCCATATCAGCCAGAATAGTCATCTAGTGTGTATGGCCATATAGCCTCTACCACCTCTGATGGGAGGCTATTCCACTTTTCCACCACCTCTGATGGGAGACTACCCTTTAGCGGTAGTTGATGGGCTGCGCATGCATATGAGTCAGACTACACATGAGTCATGTTAAAGTACATTACCATCATTGGCCAAAGCAAGGATTTGGTCACAATGTGATTGACGTTGAGATTGTTTGTGGGAGATAATGTGGAAATGGCGACTCAAATGCAGGCGTGCCCCAATTGTTTTGGGAGCACAACGCAGACTGCAATTTCGATCCTGTACATAGGCACAATGGTTTTGGCATCTCAGTTTCATGGTCATTCTCAGTGAACATACTCAGAACTCCAATAATCAACTGATCTGCTTCCTATGCTGCATATTTGCTTGGCCGCTAGTGGGCATTGCAATACGAATCCTGGCAAGTGCGGTATTTGCATATATTCGCACAGCCACTGCATACACATTTGCAGCAGTGATAGTATTAGTGTCCATCTCTGAATCAGGGCCATTGTCATGAAAATATACATAAAAAATGCTTTTTTTAACAAACCATATTTTTTTTTTTACAATGTTGACGATTGATAGCCCCTTCCATTCCCCGTTATACTTCTCTAAGCATAAGGAGACATTTATGTCAGATCTGACTATATTTGCATATAGACGTATGCACAGTACATTCAGACATTATTCCAACTCTACATGAGGCCCAATATTTTTGCAATTTGCGGCTATTAGACAGTTGAAATGAGCTTGCATTTAGTCAATCTAAGGTTCAAAATTTTCTGTCAGATTTTCACCTTTTACATTCAATTTAACAAAACAGTTTATGAGATGAAAGGATCTACATCTTAAAGCATAACTGTTATGCGACCTTATAAATGCTGATATTGGTGGTATCATAAAAAAAACTAAGTTCAATAATATTTCTATTGATATACAATTGGTCCTGTTAATCTAGCAACTAATAGGATACATTAAATTATTTGTTTCCATATTCACTAAAAAATAATGCCACACGTAATTTAAAATTAAGTTTTGGGATGCAGTTCAATGGGAGGAAAACTAATAAGAAAATGTTCATACTTCTGGTTCCAACATTTGTCAATCCAATGGGTTCAACATTCTCCATGAGCTTCTCTCCAACCAGCAGAAGAATAGGAAGAGCATCAGCAAAAAATGTGCTGGCATGGTGGCCATGTTGGCTAGTTTCCAGCAAAACAAGTTGTCTATATTTGTTTATTTTAAATTTAGTTGATTTAATTGTGTATACCTATTCAGAAGAATAGACTGAGGAGCTGATGCAGAGTGAGAACTATGCCAGTTGTAGCATAATTGCTTAAATTTATACTGCACATGCCCAGCAAAAATGGTCCCAAGCATACGTGAAGTACCTATACTGGTTTGTATGTTTTCCTATTTCTGCACTTACACCTGTAGGCGGGAAGGGGTTGTTATACCGTAGGCCAAGTTCAGTAAGGGTCTGTTCTATATTGTGAAAAGCTGTATTGCTTGTGT
The DNA here is from genome assembly GCF_028390025.1 of Pseudophryne corroboree. Lineage (NCBI taxonomy): Eukaryota > Metazoa > Chordata > Amphibia > Anura > Myobatrachidae > Pseudophryne > Pseudophryne corroboree. The sequence goes on from NC_086448.1 coordinate 242,790,074, forward strand.
GTGGTGAAGGGCAGTTGCAAAAATATGATGTTGATAGCCAGCACTACTGAATTGATTTGGATTGGCTGATTGCAATTGCACAGCTGACACTGATAGGTGCTATATTTGGTGCTTGTCATTTATTAAGGTCGTGTGTGCTTGTTTTAGAAAATAATAAGGTTACTGGTGCAGAGACAAACTCACACAAATCTTGCAATACAGAAGCGTCCCCATTCACCTAGGGGGTATATTTACTACAGATCGATTTTGGTAAATTTTGTGATTTTAGTCGATTTGCAAATTGGAGACTTACTAAAGGCAAAACTGACTAACAAAAAAAATTATTCCAGACCAAAATCAAACACCAGAAAAACATTGATCTTTTCCCATGGGAGTCTGTGGAATCCCCAGATTTACTAAAGGTTGGTTTTAGAACCGAATATAAACCAACATTAAAATTGACAGAGATTATATATTTGTTCTCTAGTATGCATACATGAATAGGTTTGCATATGATGGGGTCATATTTGACCCCATTGCTGTCCACTTTAGTTGGAGAAAAAAGGAGCTGTCAAATAGGAAATAATTCTTGTGTAATACACAATAAACCAGCAACATAAAATAATCTACTGATGGTCCTTCATAGTGTCAGCTGGTGGCAACAATCTCCTAGTCTACATGCCTTCCAAATGTGGGCTATTGATGTAAAGTCTACTGATATCTAATGTCACCAATAAACCTTTTTTCTGGTGGACAACCAAAATAAGACAATTTATTCAAAAAATCTGTATTTTTCAAGAAGAATTCAGTATTTTGTACTATAGGTTTCACAAATACTGTAAGTCTATGTATTGACTAATAGACTGAAAAAGGGAACCCATGTGATAATATAATGGTCCTTCTTGTAGTTTGACCAACGTTTTGTGGATTTGGGGCAAAATGAATTGAATTGGAATTCTGGGATATTCCTTCAGAAGAATCTTTAGTGTTGTCAACCAGCCATCGATTAGTCTATCTCCTTTTTAAACCTTGTGGTAAGGTTATATACTAGTTTCTTATACCAGGTATTATCATTCACTTGACGATTGATTTCTGCCACAGAATCCTCATAATTTAATTACACAATGCCACTGACCTTATCTGCTGGAAAAGTTATTGTTTTTTTATTATCTCACAGTGTTTAAAGGGCTTATTTCTCCTCACTAAATACATTAGAATTTGAATTTTTTTGTTCTTTTGATAAAGGGCAATGGAGTGAGGCAACACTCACACAAGTATGGAAAGGTATTTTGGTGCATCACAATATAAACAGTACAAATCCACATATCCAGCTATAAAAATCAGTCAAGATGAATGTAGGATTTAAGCTGCATAGTAGGAGCAAACAGCAGTCAGACATATTGTTTCTTTATTTAACCAATATGTTGACAATGATATGCAAGAAAGTGTTATAATGCTTAAAATATTTACAGCACTCACACAGGATAACCCCATTTTTTCATGATTATACACTGTACTGGAGACCCACAAAAACTTGTATACTTGAATAATCCACCCGGTCACCCTATTGTCTCTGCTAGGGGCTCTCTTTATCAACCCATCTCACAGCATTTGGATACCCTCTTTCAACCATGTGTGCTTCATGAAAGAACATAGTTGAAAAACTCCACTTCTCTTCTACTCCATTTGCAATGCTATGTACCTTGGATATCCATAGCTCAGTGGTTCTCAAACTTTTTTGAATTACGGCACAATAGAGTATTACAAATTTTTTCATGGCACCCCTATGCCAAAAGTTTCTTATTGAGAAATTTAGAAAAAATATATTTAATTAATTAAATTATGTTTATATGTCATCCTTAGGTCGGTTATGTGGTGAGGGATGGGATTTGCTTCTGTTTGCCCACATATTTTATGACTAGCAGCCACAAGCACAGTTGTTGCCTATCATATTGACCATAAATAATTTGAATTGGTCCTAAGCCCACCAACCCAGGGCGACTCTGTAAGTGCCTTGTGGCACCCCAGGGTACCACAGCACACATTTTGAGAACAACTGCCATAGCCTATGTACTTCCATACTGCATGTTGATGGGTTACAAGCAGTTAAGGAATTTATTACTGATAATCAGCATTACAAAGGTATCCATTTAGATTTTGTCCTTCAGTTGCTGTCCTTGGTGCTCCACAGGAACTATTTCTGGTTTGATGGTAAATATTACATCAAAAATTGCATATGCACTATGAAGACTAATGTAGCGCCTACATATGCTAATATTGCTATGTTAAAACAAAAGCAGTATTAGCATTTGTAGGCACTACATTAGCAATAGGAAGTTCAGGAGCATATACTACTATATCTGCACTACATCAATGACCTGATCATTTTGTGGAGTCGAAGTCAAGAATCTTTTTGTACTTACAGTAATCACATCAATCAGCACTATGTGTGTGAGACCCCTTGAGCCCTCAAGAGGATCTTCTGCCAATAGCAACCCCCCTGCTGTTCCCTTAGGACTCAGTATACACATTGGTACTTAGGGGGCCCCCTGGACTTAAATATCCAGCAGTAGGGGCTCACATAATAAGCTGGAGACCAAAAGGTATTTAGCCTGGAGTGTAGCAGCTGTCAAGGCAAGGGTTTTTTACAGACTGGACACATGATGACTTGGCAAGGCTGGGGCTAATAACAACAGACTTTGGCTGGGTTATGCAGACAAGGCTGTTATAACTGAAGACAGCAGTACTTGATGAACACTAGATACATAGCAAAGCAGGAGTTAATTGCAGGTCGGGTTAGCAGGATAATGGATTGGTAACTGCAGACAACCTTCACAATATATGATGACAGAATATTGCAGGACTGAATATGCACTGGTGACTGAATGTATATAACTGAAGTAATGAGGTAGTTAACTGCTGGGAACAAACAGGTGCTGATTGTCTGTGTTGATTGAAAGCAGAGTGCTGGCAGCTTGAACTTTGAAGCAGAGACTTGCTAGATGAATAGTGACTAGGCTGCAGTCTGTAATAACACACGGTGGCAATATATAACCTGAATACTGGATATGCTGCAGGCCTGTGACATACATGCCTGGCTAGAGTGAATATACTTTATTGCAGAAGTCATCAACAGACACACAGGCTAGATGTGCATGGGACCAGGACTGGAAGGATACATTCACAGAGACTTGGCAGGAGTTTGGATATGTATCAGGACCATGTATGAGAATAAATGGAAGGTCATGGCAAGACTAGGACACAGAGCAGAAATGAACACAAGATGGCAGGTAGTAGATATAGAGCAACTTTTTATCAAGTTAATTGATTTTGACAGGTCGCCATGCCCCCCTACCACGTCCCATTTTATACCCTTTGATAAACACTTTATATAAAGTTTATAGAGCTTGATATTAAACTGTATTAAAAGATAATTGATTTTAAAAGAATGTCACGCAATGCCACGCGTCAAAACAATCAACTGAAAGAAGCATATTACACTGGGTAGTTTTTGCGGTATTGATAAATATAATGAATTGCTTAAAAATAAATTTAAAAGATCCGACGTAAGAAAGTGGTTACAAGAACAAGACACATACACAATGCACAAGCCGGCAAGAAAAAAACTATAAAAGGAACAAAATTTGCGTATCGGGTATAAATCAACAGTGGAAATCCGATTTGCTTTTACTCATAGATCTGTCAAAATACAACGATGGTATTAAATATATATTAACCATATATTCAGTAAGAAGGCTTGGGCTGAAAGTCTGACTGCAAAGAATGCCACAAAAGTTGCTAATACTTTTGAAAAAATATTCCAGCAGGGGGATGTGCCAAAGAAGCTACAAACCAATAATGGTAAATAGTTTTTAAACAGAATCCTAAAAAAGGTATTAGAAAAATATGGTGTACATCATTTCACAACCAATAACAATGTAAAAGCTGCGGTTATACAGCGTTTCAATAGGACTTTAAAAACACGAATGTGATGCTATTTCATGGCAAAGAATACCTATAGATATATAGACATTTTACAAGACTTCATACGCAGCTATAATAACACTTACCATAGAACGATTAAGTGCACTCCAAACGATGTGAATGACTAATGCTTTGAGTGTCTGCAAGATACTTACAGTGATTATTTTAGAAGTAAGAAAACACCTGTTTGTTTAGGAATTGATGACCACGTCCGTATTTCCAAATATAAGGACATATTTCAGAAAGGCTACAAACAGAGCTTTTCTGAGGAAATATTTGTAATACAAAGCATGAGCACGAAACGTCTTAAGCCGCGTTACACCTTGGCAGATCTCTACAGGAAGACTATTACAGGCAGTTTTATCCCGAAGAGCTTCAAAGCATACAAGAAACTATAACAGGGTTTACAAAGTGGAAAAGAATTTAAAAAATAAGACTGTCAGAGGTCGGAAATATGCGTTAGTCAAGTGGCGTGGATACCCCGCAAAATTTAACAGTTGTGTCGTGGCATCGGAGATAAAAGATATATAAACAAAGAGGATGATGGATGATAAATCGTTCTACATAACACTGCCGCGTAACGCCTCAGCCGCTACATTTCCACAAAATAAGATTTCTAACTATACGACAAAGTTGGCTAAACCAATAGACTTAAATGGTGAATGGGAAGTGGCTCTTACAGAAATGTAATATCCGCAAACATGGATTACATTGGATGTACAAGATTGTATAATGCAAATATCAAAATGGGATGAATCTATTGTGAATGTCATTACTGTGTGGGTGAAACCAAGCTTTTATGAGGCAATCGACATGCTACTCAAAGTAATCAACGCCAAAATTGCACATTATGAACTGGAAGGCAAGTTAATACTATGCCACGACCCCTTGGAACGAACGGTATTATTCAATAGTAAGCCTGCAAATCAAATCATCACTGGTGCTAAACTGACAAGGGTTTGCAGCCTAAAACCAAGTTTTTAAAACCGTGCGTAGACATCAACGGTGGTCAATATACGTTGTACATGTACACAGACATTATCGAACACCAGCTGCTGCAGACTGTTGAAATAAAGAGATGGTCACTATACGATACGAGAAGCCCGATTACGTATCACTGTGCAAAACCCATTTTTACATAATAGCATTAGAGATAAAGAACGACCAGAACTAGAACATTGCATTTAAGTTTGGGAAAGTGAACGTGAAACTACACTTGAGATTCCGCAAAACCAAATTTTATTAAAGACCATGGTCGCCTTTAAAAATTATAGCGATCCTGTTCTCTTTGCGCAATATTATAAAGCTCAAGCCGGTAATGGATTATCCGGCTTTCACGGCAGTGCATACATGTACGGTTGCGGTTTAGGTGGCATATTTCAAAGTCTGTTCAGAAAAGCTGTGCCACTTTTCCGAAGAGGCCTGGAGTTAGTAAAACCCCACGTGAAGAACGGCATGTGCAATGTCGCAAAAGATGTCATCGGACAAGCTATAATAGCAGTTGTGAATAAATTACATGAGACGAATCAAGTGAAGTAAGATGGATCCAAATTAATTTATACGCGGAAAGGGGCTGCTAAAAGAAAACAGAAGCGTTCGATGCAACTTCCGCCTTGGTCCATGCCCCTTTTAAAGAATCCAATATGTCTCTTGGCGCTTAATACCACCATCAATTGTACAATGTTTACCCTAAATGGTCTTTAGTGTCAATTATCAGACAGCTGCAGAGTGTAGAATTATGCCTGTGTACGCATCAACACTAGTAGCACTCTCCTATTATTATAGGAGATGATACTTAAATATAGATTTATTCACTCTGCGCTTATTTAATAAGGTCCGTAAGATGATTGAAAACACATGCGACAATATTATCAATTCAATTTAATATATTATTATACTACTAAAGATAAAGGCAGAAATTGGATAAAAAATATCAAATAGAATAAACCATAAATATCAAAGATAAAAATACATATTATATCACATCCAAATATCCTATCGCTGTATATACATTAAAAAACTAAATGTAATCAATATCTCTTTCCAGCTTATCTGGCTATTGCTTAGAGGTGGATCAATGGCCTAATGATAATCAGTGCACTGATGTATATAATGATCCGTGGGGGGATGTTAATATTGAAAATAAAGACCTCAGTTCTTTTCAGTCCCGCAAATTGTGATTAATAATGTCCCGAAGTAGGTGCTTATCCTAAGCACTGGGTACCAGATGTACAGTTGCGCTGTGTAGGATAGAGAATAAAGTGCTTATAGCAATACCCGGTATATGTGCTCAATTTTGTCAATGCATAACACCAAGCTCACCACCATAAAGTTATTACCATGATTGTTCAATGCAGAGTCAGCAGTGTTAGATCGGATGGATCACAAACTTTTTCTGATCGTCGCCTTCGATGTTTAAAGGAAAATCTAAGACCAGTTCTTTCAGACTGTCAAAGTTATTGTGCTGAGCATTATCAACATTGAGTGTTATACCTTTAACATTTAAACAGGTCTTCCCGTTGTTTAGTCGATAGTTATATGACTTGGAGCTTGCTAAGTCAAATTCTGTTATATGCGTACCTGTGGGTAGTTTGCTAGTCAACTCACCTAAATAATCACCCAATGGCAGATTCCAGTCACCAGGTCTGCTGACTAAAATTACAGAATCGGGGTCGTGTTACAGGCATCCATCTTGTAATCTATCAAATAGTTTGTACAATTCAACACGAGCATGAGCTATTGTAAAAGCAGCAATATCTACATTTGAATTTGCACTCTTGGCATATTGGTCTTTGGCATATCCCCAATTCACAATAGCCGTATCATTGTCAATGAAGTCCAAAGCAAACACCTCATAGTACGATAAAAACGTGTATTCAAAAAGCTTGTCAGGGTCAGTCACTAGACACATATTGGGCATGTTGCTAAGTTGGCCAAATTTACCCCATAAGGAATGTAAAAACAATTTTGTAATATGTCTTTTGATTTCTATGTGATCATACCATAAAGACATGCCTAAATTTTTTTTGATAGGCATCTATATACTCCTGGCGTTTTAAAGAGTTTGTACACCAATCTGGATAACCAGATGCCTCTTGTTTATCCCTGAGATGTGTTTTAATGTTACCTGAAAACAAATCATCAGATCTCTCATCAAAATGCCACAATTCATAGATTTTGCATACTCTAAAACCCATTTTTACAGCCAAATTTAGTTTCACAGTATATCAAGTACTGATACGCGCCCGATTTTCTGAATCATGAACACATGGTTCAGTCTGTTAAGACTTGGCGCATGTACGACATAATGGAAACATTAACTTACCACCCATTTTAACCGATAGAACTGGAAAGAGAAGCCCACGAGGCGGGAAAACTTTAACCCTGGTAAAACTGAAATACTTTGTGACATCACCAAAATCATTATAAATGATGCGCGGGTGTTGTATTGGATATGTTTTGGTTTTGTTGACAAAAGGGTCCAGGCTGGTAAAGTCAAAATAGTGAATTTTTTCATCACAATCTGTTTTGTGGTACAGATTTATGGCGTTTGTGCGTCCACCGTAAAGAGCATCACATGGTTCCAAGGGTTCTGGTAATTCTTTACCCTTCAGAAAAGCCTGTAGGTCCTCATAAGACTATAACATAGCCTCCATTCACAACCTCAGATTTCATGTATCTAAAATCCACATCGGTTAAGGTAGTGCAACTTCACCTGCGTTTTGTGGTGCAGTTGACCGTAGGTTGTTTTAGTCAGTTTGTTTCATCATCTGCATTGTAACATGCTCCACAACCATAATAAAAACAACCTTGGAATTCAAAAGTGGTGGATACGCCATTAATCACGGCTTAACCATCCAGGCTGTATTTACCAACCTTCTTCCCCTCCCTTTGTAAAGCATGTCTTATACTCACACCATCTTTATGTTCTATGTACATTAACCACTGTATGACTGGTGTTGAGTAACGCTTCTGAATCTTGTGATAGTTATCGCCCGGTACAAGGGTCAGTGTGTTTTACTGTACAAATTTACAACGGTACATAGCCATGCAAACAGACACAAAAGTCATCAATTGAAAAGGGTCTAAGTACACTTAAACACAAAATCTCTTTTTTCCTTAGTTATTAGAAACTCCTGTTCTATCATGGTTATAACAGCTGATCTGAAAGCTTCACAAGCTTTTTGTAATATTTTTACATCGTCTTTACAATATCGGATGAGTTCTTTTTGAAAGTTAATCAGCATGTGTTGACTCTTATTGTACCAATTTGTAAATTCAGCTTTTTCCTCGGCCATCATTTATTGTAGACCAAAATAATCTATCAAGGGCATAGCGCCTATGTAATTTTGGTTATCAGCGGTGTTAAAAAATGTGGGAAATTACCTTTGGTACCATTCAAGCCCATTGCCTTTGGTAACCTGCTAAGTCACATGGGTAAAAAATGTAAAGAGTTGAAAAATCTTATCTTCAAATCTTTTACCGTGATGCACATTATGTTGCCGCCTCTGGATAATTATTGCATCTTTAATTTCTCCTGAATCAGCTGGCGCATCACAAAATATGCATCACCACGCTAGTATTATGGGTTATGAATGTGTAATGCGCAAATTTTGGTTTCATGAATGTCTTTACAAAATCTTTGTTACATGCAACACCCTTAAACTCCCAGTCTTTCTCACCCAATAATGTTAGAGCGTAACAGTAGTTTGGTATGTGCACCCCCGTCTCCTCCATACACTCAAAATCATAAAAGATGTATTTCTTAGTGGGTTCTTCTGGTTTGATGGTTTGTATATAACACAAATGACTTGAAAACCCATCAACGTTTGCCTTACAGATGGGACACTTTAGGCCCCAGCAGTTATGGTCCATGCGTCGATAGAGACAGCACCTGTCACAATATACATGTTCAAGACAGGATATATTGTGATCAAAAGCTAAAGATTTGTGTAGCTCTAAACAGGCATTTTATCGACAAAATACCCTACATACTGAACACCTTAACGCAGATACACCATCATCAATACAATCCGATCTGTGACAAGCCATACAAAAGAAAAGACAATCGTGATTATTTCTATGATGGAAAGTGCTATGACAACTGCTGCAATAATTTCAGTCACCAAGAAGCACTTTGATATCGAGTATCCAATAAAAGTGACAATCGTGATATAGCACAAACATGGTGTCTTTTTAATGACTGTCTGTACAATAGTACCTCCATACTCCATTGCTGTAATATAGAGTTGTAACTGTAGCTTTTAAGTGATTTAAAAAAAAAATGCAACATCGCTAAAGCTGAGCGCTTTATCAAGCAGTAGATTCAAAGCTTTATGTAGTTGGAACGCTCTCTCTTTTATTACATAATCCTTGGCATTGTTACCTTTATCCAGAAGTTTACAGACATTAGCAGCCAAACACAGGTTATTACCAATGTTTTTGAAATTGTACAAAAAACATCTGCGTTTTTCAATACTAAGGCTGGACTGTAGGTGTCTCAATACTCTGCCTGTCAGGCCTCCGCCTGACCTATTCCTAAAAATACTGATCACAAATCTTAAACCTGTTGATAATTAGAAATCAGCGTTACTTTGAAGTGTGTTTGTAATCCGATTTTAAATACTGACTGCGTCTAATGTTTCTGGTGGCTTACGATGCGAATAGATGGTATTGTGTAAACCACCGCCCTCCAATCTTAACTGCACATGGTCATTAGGATCAACACCAACCATAAAGCCATCGAGCATGGCCTGTATAGCCATATGAATAGCTCAAACACCCTCTACAATTGATGTAACCCTGTACAAATTAACAAACTGATAATGGTTGTGGTAGTCCAAGGCTCTGAAAAGAAGATGCTGTCGCTCATACCTGTTAATCAATTCTAAGTACACATGTCGACGACCTTCATCATTACCAGGTGACCCAACCTCACGTGCATCGTTATGTAAGGGGGTTGTAGCACATTTAATATTGTCAGGCTGTGGTTCGTCAACCGGTAATGCAAGGGTTGGCGAATGCTCTAAATCCACAATCCTTGCAATCTGTTCCAGGCCTACCCCCTGTTCCCTGTGTTGTTTGCACTTTCTCAATCTGGATAAAGTAGTTACAATCTGGATAAAGTAGTTACAGCCTGTTTCACCTTTGCACGTCGGAATAACTGTGAGATTTTGTATGTTAAACGGGGTTCAATTCATGGATTTTTTTACAGTCATTTAAATTTAAAATATTTCAATCCGTAGCATAACATGTCTAGTCACCGATCGGTTTCAATTATTTCTGCAAAATGATGTATGTTGGCTTTAATATATGTATTTGTCTTAAATGACCAATCTATGTATTTTGACGTGACATTCATATACGTCTCAACAACTACTTTAATTACATATTGTTTACATTTAGACCCGTGACTCTGTTCTTTTATGTGTTTAAAACAAATATCAAGCATTTTACACTATGCTCTCAATATCTTCCTGTATCTTACCCACCAATGCATAAAATTGGTTCACCTATCACCTGTGGTAAAAATATTGGGCATTGATGTTGCACAATCAACCATTGTAGTATTATCAGGAATTCCTGCAACCGCTGATAACGCTTCATCAGAACTATTCTGCGGGTCGTGTGTTGTTGTCTCTACTCTTGCATATTTATGACCTCAATATTTGATAGTTTATCATTACCAGATATGTGTTGTGTTTCTGTTTCAGAGCAACCCTGTGTATCTGGAATTATGATTACATCGGATTGTGCCAGCTGTTTAACTTTCCTTCTTTAGAGGCATGATGCTCTTCACCTTTACAATCTTTGTATAACCAGCAATGTCCTGGTCTGCAATGTCAAATGATGTATGCTTTGCAGTTTCATCGACCTCGTTACTTATGCTTGATACAGTTTGTAATGCAATCCTTCTTCGTTGAATCGTACCATCTTAGGAATACGCCATTTTTCTTTTAAGATAGGTAAATGCTGAATTATTGCATTTGTCGGTCGTTCTTGGTCGAATCGGCCTGTGTTTGTTCGAGTTGATACCACCATGATGCTTCACCATAACCAAAGGCCTAGATTTCTCCTTTAGACGGTTATGTCCAATCAATGGTGCTGTAAATTGCTGGTTCTCTGTTTCAATGACGGTTGTGTGAATCATTGTTTTCCCACTTGTGCTAGGCCTGTGCATTTGCGCATCTCCAGCATTGCCCCCTGGTATCATTGGATCATATCATCGCACTACAGCATCATCTGTAATACATATATTATAAATTAGTTATACATGCAGATGCACATAAAACAGCATTTAATTACTGTATAACAATATGTTGTATAACAATGTTTGATTACACACCTTCTTTACATTCGAATGTTTGTGCCTTTTTTTTTCCTTTTCGCGATTTTCCAGATTGGTTGCTCATCAGATGTGTTGCCATCCTATATAGCAGAGTCATAAGAACTTTCCATGGCTGCATCTGTAATATATTAGCAATGAATTATGCATACACAAATGTGCAAAAACAGCATTTAAGATAGTCATTGTGTAACACTACGTCGTGTGATAATGGTTGATTAACCCACCTTGTAAAAAATGTTTCTGAAATGTCATTTTATAGATTTTTGGTGTGGGTATATTCAGTACATCCCGCAGAATACTGTCAGCCATTGTGTTATCCATTATTGAGTCGGGAAAAAATAATAAATTATTACATACAGAATAAAATTAGAATAACATGAAAAAGAGATGCATTATTGAGAACATAAAGAGTATACAGTCAGCATCAAGTCCTTACAATATTACAGGCGTTTAATGTCATTATTTTTAATTTCTTTTAAAATATAAAAAAGTGATGATACACACAGGTGGCTGGCGTTTCCGACATCATAGTGAAATCTTGAATGACATTGTAATCTGAACCAAACGGAAGTAAATGAGAAATAACATTTTAATAATGAAATAATTAACAACTTTGTAGCCCCTTTGCTGTATACTCGTGCTATTTAAACTTTTAAAAATAAATAAAAATTAATTAACAACTTGTAACCCCTTGTTGTATGTTCATACTATTTAAATTTTAAAAATAAATAAAAATTAACAACTTGTAGACCATTGCTATATGTTCATACTATTTAAACTTTTTAAAAATAAATAAAAACAAGTAAATGATTTTTATAGGCTTAGCTTACCATAATTCATTTGATAACTTGGTAAAAAGTCATCTTAAGAATCAGATATGTACATGATGTTATCTTCATTAATAATGGTCTGCATTGTCTGTTGCTAAAACAATAATGAAAATGAGATATTATTGATGACTATGTTCTTTCAAACTATGCATAGATTAATATGTAGATATGCTAAAATATCTTTAAAATGAAGTATTTGTAAAATATGAGACAACGTATAGCAAAAATCTTCAAACAATTGACATGAAATAATACATCACCATTTAAATTATTGAAATTTTTATATATATATATATATATATATATATATATATATATTTTTTTATATTTTTTTTCAAATGCATCTCAAAAACATACCACTAGATGGCACTATTACCACATCAGTGTGAAAGAGCCACAGTGACGTCTAAGTTGCTAGGCAGCAGCTGAGAGCCAATCAGATGGAGATCCACAACGGCACACATAACAGTACGTTAATAAAATGCTACAGTTTATCATAAAGAAAATGAACGCAACATAATGTTACTGTTTTCAAGCTTTCATCCCCCAGCCCTCAAATCAGGATCACCATACTCAGAGATGTTGAGGGTGGCCAGGATCTTCAGTAATCCTGAAATACTGAAGACACAACTAATTGATTTGATATTAAAATTATCTACATGGGAATATCCTCAAGATTTACTACTTTAGCACAAGAAAAGAGTTCTAAATGTTCCTTGGGAATGGTTGCTTACATGAAGTAAGGTGAGAAATACGAAGACAACAGAATTATATGGGCCAGTAATTACACCACAAGAACTTATGAACAGAGTGAATGGATCGGATTCTCCTATCAAGTGCACATATACATATAGTCCAATAGAAGCAGGTTTTCTTGATGTAAAAATAATTATTGAAGCAGAAAAGTTTAACACTGAAGTCCATTATAAAAGTACGGACAGAAACACTTTCCTAATGGCTTCTAGTCATCATCCCGAGGCACTGAAAAAGAGGCTCCCGCTATCGCAGATGATGCATATTGCTCTCATCACTAGCGATAAGAACCGGGTACCAGGATTGATTGATAAACTTATCAAAAAATTTATGGTAAGAGGATACAGCAGGAATATATTGGAAGCACAAAAGATCAAAGTTCTGAATATGGATAGAACAGATCTGCTTAATCAAGAAAAAAAACAAGATAAGAATATCATTCCTATGGTAGCAGATTTCTCGATCGCCAGTCCTATTATAAAGAGGGCAACACAGGCATTATGGCCAATTGTAAATTCAGATCCTGACCTTATAGGTCTTAGAGGGGTTAAACCCATTGGTGCCTATAGATGAGATAGAAACTTAAGGGATAGATTGGTGGTGCCAGATATCTCAAATAGAGGTGTTCCTAAACCCACTAATGTTTATACAAAAACACCAGGCTGTTATAGATGCAGTGGCTGCGCCACCTGTAGCCATGTGATTTCATGTAGAACTTTTAAGCACCCGCACAAATCCAAAATATTTGACATCAGATATGCTGTTACTTGCAGCACATCCTCTGTAGTATACATTATTATATGCCCAGGTGGGCTATATTATGTAGGTCAAACTACAAGGAAATTTAGTAAAAGGATAGCTGGACATCGGTCATTGATTAGATTAAGCTTAGAGGGTAAGAAAATTGACCAACCAGTTCCGAAACATTTCAAAGAGAGGAATTCTTTATCATCATTTAAATATTTTATCATTGATCATGTTCTATTATCTCCGAGAGGGGGTGACCGGTCAAAAGCTTTATTAATTAAGGAGACAAAGTGGATCATGCGGTTAAACACTGTCTTTCCTATGGGACTTAATGAAAAGATTAATTGGAACACCTTGTAACTGCAAGACCATTATGAATATAGGTGTAGAAACTATTTTTTATATATATACATCCATCATGTGTTAGGTGAATATGTATAATGTTTATATGTATGTATGCTTTAATCTGCTACATGGCTGCTACCTGTAATTGTGTAATGTGATGTTTTAATATGTATATTGTGTTTATGCACTGCAGCACCTCACACACATAGAACTGCCCCGCTTGGTGACCAGCAGAGGGTGATGATTTTGGAAGTCATTAAACTGTAATACCATAAAAATGCTGCCTCAAAAACAATGTCTTTCTCTCCCATGCATATTACAATTCAGAGTGGGCTGCTTTGATGTCGAGGATATTTGATTAACTGTATTTTTAGATACTAGAGCAATATATGGTACTGCATTGGCTCAATAATTGACATTGAATTTGCATTATCATCAAATATGTCCTGACACTGTCACACTGGGTGAAAGCAGTTTAAAGATATAGGGCCTAATTCGGACCTGATCGTAGATGTACTAAATTCAGCACATCTACGATCAGCTTTTCTGACATGGGACGCCCAGAACAGGGCTAGTCTGCCCCACATGTCAGGCCCTTCCCCGCCACACAACAAAAGCATTGCACAGCGGCGATGCTTTTGTACTTGAAAAGTAGCTCCCTACCAGTGCAGCTCCTGTGCACTGGCAGGGAGCTACTCGTCGCTGTCCGGGTCGCAGCAGCTGCGTGATGTCATGCAGCTGCCGCGGCCCACCCCCCGCATGGTTCGGGTATGCCTGCGTTGCCCAGACCGCGCCCCTAAAATGGCAGCCAAATGCCGGCACGTCCCCTTCCACCCATTGACTGCCTTGCCTTTCAATCAGGCAGAGGCAATCGCAGGGCTGAGATGGGCATCAATTGTCTGGCATGTGGCGTCAGCGTGCCCCAGGATAGACTTAAAGGGGTATATTCAGTTAAAGTCGGATCCTTTCCGACATGTATTTGTCGGAATGTATCCAACAACCCCTATTCAATCCCATCTAAAATTTGACTTTTTCAAGTCGAATTTAGATGGGACCCAGAGGAGGAGAGGGGGGGCGAGCCGCGGGGGGGACAGCCGGCGGCAGCCAGAGAAGATCAGCGCTACAGAGTAGCACTGCAGCAGGATGTCACTCAGCCGCCCGACCTCACGGAAGCTTCCACCTGGCTCCAGCAGCGTGCTGGAGCCGGGTGGAAGCTGCCATGAGGTCGGGCGGGTGAGTGACATCCAGCTGCAGCGCTACTCCGCTACTATCTCTGGGTCCATCTCATTCCGACATCATTTTGATGACGGACTGAGATGGTTGAAAACGGGGTCAAAACATGTCGGATTTGGCCCCGTTTTCGACATTAACACATGGATCGGCAGCTATTCCGCCGATCCACGTGCTTTTCGACAAGTCGAATGCCTCGACTTGTCGAAAAGCTTTGAATAGGTCGAATCAGGATTCGACCTTAAAAAGTCGAAAACTGACGTCTTTTCGACAGACGGCAGTTTTCGACTGCAATTGAATATACCCCTAAGTCTCCTTTTGTCTTTACCTCCTATGTAAAGATTTTCCATTTATACAGTTTATTGAACTATTTTTTCTGGGAGCACCACCAACCAAGTGCCTTTTTTGCCATTATGTTGGTTTTTTGAATTTCTAACTAATCATAGTGTAAACCAAACACCGGTCCTGTGTGGTTTCAAAAACCTCCCTTTTTACCTGTCTAATTAATATGCATGTGACCTGAGCATTGTGTCTCAATAAAGAACACTACAAATACACCATTGTACACGCCCTGATAATGTGTGGAGTTTGTATATTCTCCCTGTACTTGAGTGGGTTTCCTCCGGGTACTCCGGTTTCCTCTCACAATCCAAATATATACTAGTAGGTTAATTGGCTTCTAACAAAATTAACCCTTGTGCAAATGTGTGTTTTTTTCATGTGGTAGGGAATATGGAGTTTAACAGGAATGTGCAGTCAGGGGAGGCAGGGGAGGTAGTGCCTCCCCTGTCATTAATGATTAAAATAATACAAAGAAGATATTATGACACACACTAAGTCATAAGTATCTCCTTTATATTACTGTAATCATTATCTCAGTTTAAATGTGTTTGGGAGGCACCGATCGTGGTGCCACCATGAAAGCAAGCCCCTGTCAGTGAGGCCAGAGTGATTGGCCAGCGGATCCGTCACTGGATCCGCTGTCATCATTGTGTGGGATGCGGCGGAGATGCAGTCGTAAGTGGCGGTGGGACGCTGTGGAGGTGCAGGCTCCAGTGGCGGCAGGATGCGGTGGAGGTAATAGTTTATAGCGTATCCGAGATCCCTGCCTGCCATTGTGCAGAGTTTGGCATTTCAAAAATGGCACCACTCCCAGGTGAAGGCCCTGAATAATAAAATGTTTTTTTGTTTTTTTTTTTAAATGTGTGGTGTTTTTATTTTAATATTATCTTTACAAGCGGACTACAGGTGCCAGCGGGCCCTTTATGTCCGGGCATGCTGGCACTTGTGATTCTCCAAGTGCCAGCATGCCGGGGCAGGCCTGCTGGGACCTGTAGGCCACCTGTAAAGAACAATATTAGCATACAATGAACCCCGCACCCACTGCCACCAGGGCGTTGTTGTTGCTCTGGAGGGGAAATCCCATTTTATTTTTTCCCACTTTCCAAGCAATTCCAGCCCTGGGCTGACTGGCTAGGGGGGCTGTTTAATGTTATGGCATGGGGACCCCACACTGAGTGTCTCCCCTGCTATGGCATTACTCCCCCTGGCTGGTTCAGCCTGGTGCTGGTTCTATTTATGGGGGGACTACACTTTTTTTTCTATTTGGAGGAGTTGGTTGGTTAGCTGTGAGTGCCTCCCCAGCCACTGACCTCCCCGCACGTCACTGGAGTGTAAGCTCCACTGGGGCAGGAACTGATGTGAATGGCTGAATATTCTCTGTAAAGCGCTGCGGAATATGTGTGCGCTATATAAATTGGTAATAATGTAAGACACATACACCTAGACATCAGGTGAGCGTAGGTATCACCACCCCTGAAACTACATAACACTACCATGAGCCTGGACAGCTCATTATACATTGGCTGTTCCCAAATCAGGAAACAACTATTCACACCAGCAAATGGTCGACATGGAAATGTCAACACACATATCTGGTCGAGACAAGGTTTTTGGATTTTTTTAACTTTTTCCATCCTTGTCTATACATGTCACAAATCATAGCCTTTAGTATCCTTGTAGTGAGCGATGCATTTAATGTAGGTCTGAGCACCAGGCATTATGCAGCTCTGTGTGCTCTCCCCTCCCCCAACAGAATGACAACAATCACTCACAGTGCACACAGCTCAAGCAATTCCCCTGCCTCACCCTCCACGATCACAGCAGTGGAGCTCTGTGTCAGGGCCGTCTTTTCGTATGGGCTCAAAGGGCTCTTGCCCAAGGGCCCCAGGAGTAAAAGGGCCCTAGGCTGATAGCTGAGGGTCCCCTCTTTCCAGGGGTACCAGATTTTTGAAAATCGGCCCTGGGGAACTGGAGATATCTGACTTCAAAGCAGTGGTCCCCATCCAAGCCTGTTAAGCATGTTAATTGTTCTTCCCAGCCAGATATCTCGGGTTCTGTCTGATTTAGAGTTTTTCTGAGGGTATACTCCAAAAGCTGGAACTCTCCCCTTTCAGTGGACACTGGCAGCTTGTCTCCACTGTGCCCAGAGCCAGATATATAGGCCTTCAAGCAGCTGGTCCCTGCTCCAGCTCCACACGCTTAATATGCAGTTTTATATTTTTGTTGGTGGATTGCCCTGGCTCCTGAAGTCTGATCCCCAAGTCCCCAGTACCTCATGAAAGGTGGGACTCTCTAGTTTTTGTTATCCCATTAAAGCTAAGAAATCTATTTCCAGGAACTGGAGAAATCTGCAGTAAAGTAAGCTGCCTGACCCCCGGAAAATAATGAATATTAAGCCCACTCCACTATCCACCCCTCCCCTGTGTATTAAACACCCCTACCACCCTGGAAGTCATATACCAGGGCCCCTTCATTCAGCACAATGTCCCCTTCTACAGTTCAGTGTTCTCCTTCCTGTCCCATTTGTGCAGTAAAGGAGTAATTAGCAGAAATTATTTCAGGTCCTACATGCTGAGCGAAAGATAGAACCCCAGTTACCCCCGCAGGACATCAAAGCTGCCGCTGATAGCACCCCCCACCCCTACTGCTGATGGGTGGGTAGGGGCCCCAGTGCATTGCTGTGCCCAGGGGCCTACACTGCTGTTAAGATGGCTCTGCTCTTTGTGATAGCAATCACTCTACACAGTCACAGTGCACACAAAATTACTAATATTTTTTAAATGGACCAATGGGAAAGAATTCTGCTGCGCTATATAAGAAACTGTAAATAAATAATTATGATGCTATATTTCTTAAGCTACAACCAGACTTCAACCGTGATTATGTGGCTGATAGGTACTGCATATCCCAAGTACACAGATGTTCAGATGTCACTATCGCCCAGCGATTAAGACATACTTGCCTACCTGACCCTCTCCATGAGGGAGAAAATGCTCTGTTCCTGGACTTTCCTGGTAATGGATGATTGCCATCACCTGTGGTGAAACGGCTTTCTTATCAATTAAGTAGCTCACCACAGGTGACGGCAATCATACATTACCAGGAAAGTCCAGGAACAGAGCATTTTCTCCCTCATGGAGAGGGTCAGGTAGGCAAGTATGGATTAAGATCCTGCCTGCGGGATAAATCTAGTCAGATGGCCTGTCAGGGCCAGTGTTCACTGACAGATCGTTCAGCACACATCGTTGACACATTGTTGTGCAGCGCTGTGTGCTGAGTGATCTTGCTGAGCAATCTAGCATCGCTCAGATTGCTCTGCACAGTCACCCCATGTGTAGGCCCCTTTATACAGTAGACGCTGTGATGCCCGCTCCCTACTCTCCTCTAAAGCATGGCACAGGCTCCCCTCACAGCCAAGAGTACATTTCCTGAGCATTTTACATTACTTGACCAGTAATGAAAGAACTGAAGCAATTATATTTTTAAATACATACCGTATTTGTTTATTGCAAGCAACAAGAAATGTATAAAAAAAACTTTTGATATTGTAGCTGCATACACTAAAGTTAGAAGCTGAAAAAACTTGTGGCATTAAATTGGAATTAAATTGGCAATCAAAATATATATTTTATATATAGTGTACAGTATATGAAATATACAATAGCTGCTGCAGGAAATACAGCATCTAACAATGACTGCTGCAGGAAATACAATATCTAACAATGTATTAGGATAGGCAAAGGCTGTGGTTCAGTACTTGGCTGTGGTGTGAAATTAGCAGAGTTCCCCGTTGGACATCGTTATCCCAGGGCTGCGCATCCTTAGCAATGAGTTCAAAGTACTCTTAGGGGGTCATTCCGAGTTGATCGTAGCTCTGTCTCAGAGGCAACAACGCCTGCCATGCGCCGGTGCACTGCGGCGACGGTGCATGTGCAGTTCCAACCCGATCGCTGCTCTGCGACAAACTGCAGCGAGCGATCAGGTCGGAATGACCCCCTTAATCTTTGTCCTAGAAATGATTGGACAGCTTTATGTGACATCCCACATTCAAACCTGTATGTACTGGTTTGCCCTTATGATCTCCTCCACTTTACTGCAGTACATAATATTATACCTGTACAGTATGTATGTACACACTACAAGATGACACGCACAACTTCAAAGAGTGTGAGCCAAATCATTCCTATTATGAAAAAGGAGAATAAGAAAATAAATGAGATAAAACAGTGACTGCAATACAGTCATAGGCGTGCGCAGCTATTTTTATTAGGGGGTGCACCGTAGTAGGGGCGTGTATAGCACTGCCCAGGGACATGTCTTGCACTATTGTACATTCTCTCAGTAAAATCACATGGCTTAATTTCTCCCTAGTTGCTAATAATAAAGTAAATATAATACACCCCAGAGAAATAAAATGAAACATAATGGTGTGACCACCGGCCGATACTGACTGTCCGCTACGGCATAACCCTGAGTCCTAGCTGCCGCTGAACCCTGTCGCTGCTTACACTTCCCCAATCTATCGCTGACCCAGCGGCAGAACTAGAGAGTGGTGGGCCTAGGTGCATATGCACCCTCAAGCACCTACACCCAAATTTTGAGTGGGACATTCTGAAAAGTACGAGAGATTTAGGGGGCCGAACATTTGAGTTTTAATATAACACAGGCACAGTTTAAAATATATACATGTGCCATCAGAGCCACATTTGCCTCTTGTTATGCCATTCGACCCCTCCTCCGCAGGACACTAGCATTTGTCAAACATGTCCCCATGCTCACCAGCTACTGACAGTAGTGCCCCTTATTCACAGTGTGCCACATGGTATGAGACAAAATCCACTTTACGCCACACAGTATGATCCAAATTCACCTTACGCCACACGGTATGAGACGAAATTCACATTATGCCACACGGTATGAGCCAATATTTACATTATGCCACACGGTATAAGCTGACATTCACATTATGTCACACGGTGTGTGCTAAAATTCATATTGTGCCACACGGTATGAGCCGAAATTCATATTATGCCACATGGTATGAGCCAAAATTCACATTATGCCACATGGTATGAGCTGAAATTCATATTATGCCATACGGTGTGAGCCAAATTCACATTATGCCACACGGTATGAGCCGACATTCATATTATGCCACATGGTATGAGCCAAAATTCACATTATGCCACACAGTATGAGCCAAAATTCACATCATACCACACAGTATGAGACAAATTCACATTATGCCACAAGGTATAAATCAAATTCACATTATGCCACATGGTATGAGCTGAAATTAACATTATGTCACACGGTATGAGCCAAATTCACATTATGTCACACGGTATGAGCCAAATGTTCAATATGTCACACGGTATGAGCCGAAATTCTCATTATGTCACACGGTATGAGCCAAAATTCACATTATCCCACACGAAATGAGCCAAATTCACATTATGCCCAGAGCCAGCCCTAATCAATTTGATGCCCTAGGCAGATTTTGGCTAGTGCCCCTAGCACTGCCACTACACATGTGGCCAGCCTCATCGTTGCTGTGGTGCATATCCACGAGCATACGCATCGCAGCAAGCTGCACTGAACGCCGTGTTGCGAATAGTTGTAGCCAGCGCTCACTCCGTAGAAGTCTATAGAATGCACATGAATATGCACGCGCACATCATAATTGCACACCAGTTCTTTCAGTCTCACCCTGTACTTTTAATGACATCTATTCTGTGCCTCAATAGTCATGGAAGATGCACAATTCTAGACACACTCTGAGCAATGTAATTGAAAGCCTTACACAGGCAGAAATGTGACACATGTAATAAAGATAGCCCTAATACACACACACATGCACACACTGTCAAATACACTGACACACACACTGACACAAACCTTACTTTCACCTTCCTGGCCGGGCTCCATGGAATTGCGGCAGTTAGAGATCCACCTGCACCAGCAAGAGAAGGCAGGGCTGCACACAGATCACCAGGCCCAGGCAAAATTGGGGGGGTATCCTAATGGCGGATCCCCATAGCCACACCCACTTTTAGAAAAATGCCTCCAAATCAGCAGGAACTGCCCGGCCGGGGCCGGGAGAGGAGGTGCATGGGACCTCAGGCATTGCAGAGAAGCAAGCTGGGCTCGGCGGTGGCCCGCGTCGATCATCACTCCACTGTGCTGCAGTAGGCGTGGCATGTGGGGGGTGCCACACATTAGGGGGTGCCTGTGCGCACCAGGCACCCCCTGTGTGCACACCTATGAATACAGTGGTATTGAGGTCAGTTTACCCACGGTTCGTTATCATGCCTTTGAGAGGACTTTACTTAGAATCAACACCCCTACCAAATGCACATGGTGCATATAGTCATTTTCAATATCTGTTGTTTACATTTTTTACTTTAGAGTTTCAAAATATGTCACTATATTTAATATTATGAAGCAAGGAAATCACATTCTAGTTAAATGACTGACAATGATCTTGTGACTTTCATCCACTGTTTGCCTCAACACACAGGAAGAAGGAGCAATTAATTTGGAGACAGTGCATGTGCTACTTTGTGAATAAGAGACTGTACAAAAGTATCAATACAACATCAATTAGCATTAACAAGGGATGGCAAATGGAAACCTAATTAGTTGTCTGTCTGGGGACGGTGCACTGGGCCTGATGTACTAAGCTTAAAAAGTTATAAAATGGAGAGTGATAAAGTACCAGCCAATCAGCTCCTTACTGCCATGTCACAGGCTGTGTTTGAAATATGACAGTTAGGAGCTGATTGGTTGGTGGGTTATCACTCTTCACTTTATCACTTTTTAAGGCTTAGTACATCTTACCAACTGTCTCCAAATTCAATTCTCATTCCCCCTGTGTTGAGGCAAACAATAGATGAATGCAGGGGCGCTTTAAGGGAGCAGGAGGCCCGTGTGATCGCTGACATCGCTGGGCTGAAAATCGCTCAGTGCATACACACTGAGCGATTTTCCCCCTGCCTAGCGATGTCAGCGGGGGTGGATGGCTTTCCATAGCAGGACACTATAGAAAGCCGTCCACCCCGCCGTTCATCTGCTAGTAATATATAGTCAAAATCGCTCAGCTATATCGCTCCGTGTGTATGGACCTTAAGTTTTGATGCTCACTTATCTTATTTCCACTGTAAAATGTATCCCATTTTCCATCCTTTCACAGGATGACTCACATGATTAGAGATGTTAACAAGGAAAAGAGAGTTCAACAGGCTTGTCGATGGATTTGACAAGGTCATATTTACAGATGAAACTTCTGTAGCACTTGAGAGGTTTGCAAGGAGTTCCTTCTGCAAACGTGGCCATTTATCATTTAAACCATCTCCAAAGCACCCATTAAAAGTACATGTGTGGGGTGGTGTCTCCTGCAGGGGCCCAGGACCAATTTTAATTTTTGAAGGTACATTTAAAGTGCAGTAGTAATGTACATTACTATGTTGTTTTTTAATAATTTCCTATTTAGAACTACTGTCCAGTGACTAAGTTAAATTCTCGATTCAGCATATTGCCTCCAGCTGCACTGTCATTTACAATATTGTACATTAGAATAATCAAGCTGTAAGGTATTGGATTTCACTGTACCCTATTTAACCAATTACATTTTTTTATTGTTCTATGTCAGGTATCATGGATAAAACATTCTTCCAGTCCGTGATCATTAATGATACTTTAGTGCCGCATGTAAGAAACTATTGGTCATCTGGCCATCGAATGTTCCAGGACAACGATCCGAAACATAGTGCTTCGGCCAAATTCATAGAGGAAAAAGGGCATCACTTGGCAATGCACACCATCAGAGTAAGTACAGTTTTGTCCTGTAGACTGATGCTTCCTGTAAAGCATAAAATGCTAAATATAAATTTTTTTAATTTTCTCCCTTTATTGACTTTTCACAGATCACCGGACATGAATCCTATCAGTGCCGTTTCTTGCGGCAGGCGAGCCGTGCAACCGCATGGGGCGCCCGCTGCAGCACTTTGAGGCTCCTTTTCTCCCCCTCCTCCCTCTTCCCGAGCACTCCTGCTCGGGGGGCGGAGTTTTGTGGAATGAGGCGGTTGCATCATGTCGTCACGACGCAATCGCGTCATTCTGTGAAACCCCGCCCCCCGAGCAGGAGTACTCGGGAAGAGGGAGGAGCATACTTGCCTACCTGACCCTCTCCATGAGGGAGAAAATGCTCTGTTCCTGGACTTTCCTGGTAATGTATAATTGCCATCACCTGTGGTGAGCTAGTTAATTGATAAGAAAGGTGTTTCACCACAGGTGATGGCAATCATACATTACCAGGAAAGTCCAGGAACAGAGCATTTTCTCCCTCATGGAGAGGGTCAGGTAGGCAAGTATGGGGAGGAGGAGCAGACAAGCTGGAAGGAAGAGGCGGCCGGCGCGAGGGAGGAGAGGCGGCCCGACCCGAAGAGTGGGAAGTTCCTGTTCATGTGTAAGTTATCTCTCTCACCCCCCCCCTCTCCCTTCCTTCTCCCCCACTTGACACTTGCCTGCCGTACTGTGTAAAATGGGGACACGTGCCTGCCATACTGTGTAAAATGGGGACACCTGCCTGCCATACTGTGTAAAATGGGGACACCTGCCTGCCATACTGTGTAAAATGGGGACAATTGCCTGCCGTACTGTGTAAAATGGGGACACTTGCCTGCCATACTGTGTAACATGGGGACACTTGCCTGCCATGCTGTGTAAAATAGGGACATCTGCCTGCCGTGCTGTGTAAAATGGGGACATGTGCCTGCTGTAATGTGTAAAATAGGGACTCTTGCCTGCCGTACTGTGTAAAATAGGGACATCTGCCTGCCGTGCTGTGTAAAATGGGGACACTTGCCTGCCATGCTGTGTAAAATGGGGACACGTGCCTGCCGTACTGTGTAAAATGGTGACACTTGCCTGCAGTGCTGTGTAAAATAGGGACACTTGCCTGCGTAATGTGTAAAATGGGGACACATGCCTGCCGTAATGTGTAAAATGGGGACACTTGCCTGCCGCACTGTGTAAAATGGAGACTCTTGCCTGTTGTACTGTGTAAAATGGAGACTCTTGCCTGCCGTACTGTTTAAAATGGGGACTCTTGTCTGCCACACTGTGTAAAATGGGGACACCTGCCTGCCGTAATGTGTAAAATGGGGAGTCTTGCCTGCGTAATGTGTAAAATAGGGACTCTTGCCTGCCGCACTGTGTAAAATGGGGACACGTGCCTGCTGTAATGTGTAAAATGGGGAGTCTTGCCTGCGTAATGTGTAAAATGGGGACTCTTGCCTGCCGTACTGTGTAAAATGGGGACTTTTGATTTTTCTTTTCCCTGTGGTGGCCGTGATGATATCAGATGAGGCCATGCCCATTTTAATGAGACCACACACATTTTAATGAGAGCACACACCCTTGTCGGGAGCGGTTGCATGATTTTTCTTTTTATAGCTATGGGTGGGGGGCATTTTTTTTTATGTCAATGGGGGGGCGCATTTTGAAATCTCGCACTGGGAGCCAAATTGGCTAGAAACAGCCCTGAATCCTATCGAGCTAGTATAGTCTCAAATGAAAAGTTATATTCGTTCTCAGTGTAAGCCAAGGACAAAAGAGCAACTGATTGATGGGATCAACAAGTCTTGGAAAAACGTACTTACATTGGAGACCTGTAATAATTATGTAAACCATTTATTTTCTGTGCTGCCAGTGATAATAGAAAGAAATGGACAAGCAAGCTGCATGTAATTGGAATAGGTCATATTGTCGACAATAAGAAGGTCAA
Organism: Pseudophryne corroboree; assembly: GCF_028390025.1. Taxonomy (NCBI): domain Eukaryota; kingdom Metazoa; phylum Chordata; class Amphibia; order Anura; family Myobatrachidae; genus Pseudophryne; species Pseudophryne corroboree. Next base: position 242,815,419 of record NC_086448.1, read on the forward strand.
CAGTCATTAGGTCGACCAATATTGGTCGACATGCCATATGTCGACACATCAGAAAGGTCAACATGGTTTAGGTAGACATTGTTGAAAGGTCGACACAAGCAATAGGTCAACATAGAAAATGTCGAGTCAAAAAAGGTCACCATGAGTTTTTCATGATTTTGGTGGCTATGTCGACATATGTCATCATGGACACCATATAAGTGTACAACGTCCCCTCACATGGCTCGCGAGCTTCAGGCATAGTGCCAAGCTATGCTCAGCACACTATTGTAATCTAACTCTAAGTCCACTTGGATAGTAAAGTATGAAAAAAACACCTGTTTTGGAATAAAAAGGGAAAGACTCATGTTGACCTTACCTTTTTTTGTCAACCTTTTGACCATTTTGACCTAAGGTATGTTGACCTTTTCATGAGTCAATCTATGGCCTTTTGACCAATAGTGGTAGACCTATTGACTGCCACAACTCCAGTGAATTATCTCCAGTCCACTGCCACATTACCTCCAGACTGCTGCACCCAGCAGCCCCTCCACGATCCACATCGATGCCAGTGTCACCATCAGTTCCAATGCCAGCCTCATTCCTCAGGCTACCAAATCTCTTCCTGTGGGCTGCATTATCAGATGTGTGCACGCAAATGAATAATGCATAGAATTTGCATAAAGGGCCCTTTACCTATTGTACTCATTCTTTCTGCAAATGCTTGAAATATCAAAATTAGACTACCTGCTTAAATTAATTAATTTGTTATAATTTAACTGTAACATGTCATTCACCCTAGTATTACATTTGTTATGGAATCTTGAAAATTGTTTTAAAAAAGTGAAGTAACCTCTGCAACACTGTATACTGTAATTGTGTATGGATTGTACAAAGCATCCAAGTGATTGCATTCATTCTTATCCAACTTTTCTTTATACTCTTAATTTTTGCATTAACAAACTGAAGCTTTGAATTTCTTAAAGATCACTGTTCATTTCAAATCCCAGGACCCCAGCCATCCCCCACCCATGATACATGTTAACTCTACCCCCCCCCCCCCCCCCCCCCATCACCCAAGGAATCTACTTCAAAGGCTTTTCACACCTACACAATTAGGAATTGTACTCTAAAGCTGGCCATACATCAGAATGACCTGCATACAAACACACACGTAGCGATTTGGGCTGCTTTTCTAAGTGATTTGACTGAGTCTCTTAAAAATTCAGCAAAAATCGCTCTGTGTGTATGAACTATTGCGATGGTGATGAGTGTCCCCTCACGTCGCTATTGCCTGTCTAGATAGTTCAAGCATGCTTGAAAGATCTAGTCATCTCCCGTGTTTTCTCTATTGAGAACACGGACAGTGACAGATTGCTCAGCACGCTGTGTGCGGTGTAGTGCTGTGTGCTGAGCAATCTTGCTGAGTGATCTGAGCTATCTAGCATCCCTCAGATCGCTGACTGCAGTCGCCCCGTTTGTAGGCCCCATTGTTCAGCAGCAGAAAAGTTTAATACTGTATATCCATTGGATTAAAGAGAAGCAATAGGTTATAGTGATACAGTAACTGAGACAATTTAGGCTCTGTTCATAATAATCTCTGGATTACATAATAATCTCTGGATTACACACTGAATTGGAAAACACAAAAACAGAAACTGCTTTCTCTCCCTCTTTCATCATCAAATGCTGTTCATACTTATACTAGGTAGGGATGAGTGGGCTCAGATCTTCGAGATCCGAGCCCGCCCAAACTTCCCGTTCCGAGCCGGGATCCGAGTCCGGCTCGGGTTTTCCTGCCAGACTCAGATCCCAGAAAGAAGCAAAACTTCATCATCCCACTGTCGGATTCCCACTGCGGGAAGGGTGGCGTGGAGCGGATGCTGGTTCTGGTGTCAGTGTTGTTGTCCTGTGCTGCCACAAATCAGTACAGTGCTAGGGCTGTGCTGCCATAATAAGTCACTGGGTGCTCTGTCTGCCATACAAGTGTTTGCTGTGCCTGTCTGCCACAGATCAGTCCAGTGCTGGGGCTGTGCTGCCATAATAAGTCACTGGGTGCTTTGGCTACCTGTATTCCTCGCTCACACAGCTCTCTTCATTGCGACACTTCAGCGGCTACTACCATACGGCACCACATTAACCCGCACATGCCTGTCCTGCCCTCTCCGTCATCTGTCATCACCAGGTGCATGTATATCATTAATGTACATGTGTGTGTGTACATATATGTGTGTACACCCACCCCTCTCCCACCCGCGGCACCCCCGCACCTGCCCCTCCCCCACCTATGGCACCTCCGCACCTCCCCCACCCATGCCCCCCCACACCTGCCCCTAACCCACCAACAGCACCGCTGGACCCCCTCCCACAACCGCGGGCTGCTCGCAAACCACCCCTCCCCAACCCACAGCATCTACTGACCCCATACGCGGCACCCTGCACCCACCCCTCCCCCACCTGCAGCACCCCTGGAATATCTCCCCCAACCAAACCCCACCCCTGCACCTGCCCCTCCCCCAAAGGCACCACCCCTGCACCTGCCCCTCCCACATGCACAGCAACACCAGACCCCCTCCTTCATCTGTAGGACCCCCACACCTACAATCCCCACCAGCAGTATCTACAGAGCCCCTCCACCCTTCCACGCTTCCACTGCACCCACCCTTACCTCACCTGCAGCACCTCTGGATTCACTCCCCCATTCATGCCCACTCCACACCTGCCCCTCCCCCACCCACAGAACCACTGGACCCCCTCCCCATCCATGCCCCCCCAACCATTCCTCCTCTACCCACAGCACCTCTGACCCCCCCACCACCCACAGCCCACCTCTGCACCCACCCCTCCACCACATGCAGCACTTTGAACACCATCCGCAGCCACTACCAGTGAGTCCCTGAATAAGGGGTGATCAGAAGCATGGAGAGGCACCTCCAGCTCACTGCATCCACCCCCTTTTCAAGTCCCCCCACACAAACTGACCTTCTGTGAGTATATGTGCTACCACATTGCGCGCCCCTTGTCCGTGCAATAATTTACCACTCACAAAATTATGATTGCAGGTAATACTCCATACAATAGGGCGTGCAAGGGTTAAGGGGGCGTAGCCCCTTGCAACGATGTGAAGAGCGTTTGTAGGGAGATGAATCACCTGGTCTTTTTATAAGAACCTATATCTTTAAATTGCTTTCACCCAGTTTGACAGTGTCAGGACATATTTGTTGATCATGCAAATTCAATGTAAATTAATGAGCCAAATTGTGTTTAGAACTCTCTTCCTTTGTGATTGCTGTTGGATTAGTGGAGAGTATATACAAACTCCACACAGTGATTTTATATGGAGAGAGTTTTATAAAAAGCCACAATGAATCAACTCTGATGTTTAGATCAGTGTTACCTATATCTTTACAAAAATCTCTTCCCTTATGATTGATGATGGGCTGATGGGGAGTTCATACAAACTCCACACAGAGATTTGATATGGAATTTATGTCGCCATATAAGTGTACCATATCCCCTCGTATGGCTCCGATTTTTGCATTAATAAACTGAGGCTCTGAATTGCTTAAGGTTCATTGTTCATTTCAAATCCCAGGACCCCAGCCATCCCCCACCCACAATACATGTTATCTCTACCCCCAAAGGAATCTACTTCAAAGGTCTCTCACTGAGATTTTCACACCTACACAATTAGGAATTGGACTCTAAAGCTGGCCATGCATCAGAACGACCTGCATATGATCAGATCATATGTGGGTCGTATGGTAGATGATGCACCTCACGATGTGCACACAATCGGTCGCGATCATGCATTCTGGACCAATGTCGTTCTGATGTATGGCCAGCTTAACCCCTTTTCACAAGCCTGCTTTGTCCTGGAGCTCTGTTTTTGTTAACTCCCGCCGCCGGTTGGACAGTGTATGATGGTATCGTGCACCGTTTCCGAAAGTACGGGTAGCGGCACCTAATTTTTATTAGGCAGTTCGATATTTATAAAGTTGAAATGGCTATCTATTAATCTATGCCCCTACAGATGTTCTAATGGCTGCTGTATGTACAACTATGCATTTATGCTTTTTCCAGCGGTAATAGTAAGAGTGAGCGGTAGGTTTCATGTATTCTTCTTATTGTTTACTTGTTACTATGGTGACTGGCTCCGCCCACCCCCGCCGCCGGTTGGACGACGTGTCGTCATCGCGCACCATTCCCGTAAGTGCAGGGTGAGCAGGGACCTGATCCTTCATGCACATGGTATTTAAGGTAAGATGTTATTTCATTGTCTTTATCCAGACGAAAGGTTCTAGTAAAATGCACCTGAAACGTTGATAAGCAAGCTGTGGTGGCTGTGTGGTTTATTTCAAAAGTCCGTGGAGTGCCTCTCAAATTTGTGTTACTTTGCATTGCGCCCTTGAGGTCCGTGGGAGGGTACCCAGGTATTACTTTTTCTATATGGAGTGACGGTCAAGATATCTGGAGTATATATATATATATATATATATCTATCTTTGTGTAATATGAGTGTTAATATGAGTGTTCCGCAAATATAAAACATCTTTGTGAATAGACTAGGCTTACTGTTGCAATATATTGTATACTGTACATTATATATATATATATATATATATATATATATATATATACACAGTGTATATATATAGATAGATAGATATACTTTTGTGATTCTTATGGATGTACACACATATTAGAGCACAATAAGTTCATGACTTTGTCAAAATGAGACAGCATTAATACAGCATTACACACACATAAATCTTTAGCTATGTCTGTATCAATAAATGCATACATTAATATCATTGTAACTACTATTATTGACATATGACAGGTCTGAGCCATCTATTATTATTTGAGATGCCAAGTCTTAAAAGGTCTTATTGGCTCACTCTTCAAACAGAATTTGTCACTGCATCAATGCAAAAAAGAAACTGTCAGGATTCCTTCATTGAAGTCACTGAAAAGAGCAGAAAGAGCAATAATGTAGAGTCCACAGGGAACTTAAACACCAATCTGTCTTTTATATGTACAGTCTCAGTGAACTACGTGCCAAGGAGATGAAAGCACTAGAAGCAAATGTCTGATAAGGCCTTTCTGCACTTTCCTCTTCTGTAGTTTTTGAACTGCCCAGCTGTGAATTCCAAAGAGAGATTCAAAAGCAGATTTTGACTTTAAAAATGAACTTTTTTTTGTAATTTAAAAAGCAAATATTTTTATTTTAATTCATTCCTAATGTTCTCTATATGGCTTATACAACTGGATATTAAAGAATTGTGCTTGATATACTGTAATATAGTGATCATCAATAAAACAGCTGAAAAGGATCTAGAACATGCCGCAATTCTGATGGTTATAGATTCTCCATCAAAATGCAAGTAACTGGGGAAGAAAATCAGACTGAAGAAGTTCATGATGTGTTGAACAATTTTTTTCCATGCACATTACATGTTCTCCTCCAGCACAGGTGCGCCAAAATTCTTACATATACTTCTCTATGTCAGCTGGGAGATGTATTTTGTGCTTATAACTCCTTGTGCTCAGAGGGGGGGAGGTGGAGGTCAAAAGAGGCATGTAAGTGTAGGCAGTAAGTACAGTAAGTGCATGTTTCAACAAGATGTATTACAATTGTTTTTAAATACTTCATATTCTGTTCATAAGAAAGACTCATATTCTCTGTTAGGAGGTGGGTCACTTATGGGTTACGGGTGCTTGACCCCTAGTACAAAATGCAAAGAGATCATAGTGAACATAATTTGTCTTTTATTTTATTTAAAAAAAAACTTATTTTGAAAAAATGTTAATAATGTCCATAGGTCTCTTTTGTCACTTGACTTTCAACCCACAAGTTGCAATAGATCCACCAGTGGCAAAATATATCCAGCAGCATTTCATCCCACTCTGCTCCCACTACCCTAGTGGTAAAAGAGACCCAGTGGTATAACTACCCCCAACCCCAGTGTGAATAGTCATCAGTGTGGCACTACCCCCACCACCTAGTGCCAATACTACTTTATGGGGCATTCCACCCCATCTAACAACAGTGGCAAAAGATCCACCATAGGAGTATTAACCATACCCCCATGGCACTTACCTCCTCAGAGTGGAGCGCAGGGACGTAAGTTTACACCAGGTGCCTGGAGGCTAACTAGATGGTGGTGTCTCCCTCCTGGTGGTTCCGATTACACATACACCAACATCTGTCAGAACATGTGTAATGACACAGCTGAGGTGGCAATGGAGGAAGTAATGTGACAGTATTCCTGCAAATTGTGGATAATCTCCAGCCACACCTACTCCCTCCAGTTCTCTCCAGCCTTAATTCCCCCATGCTAGACATGGGGACAAATAATGTCAAGTAAAAAAATACATTATCTGGAAAATGCTGCACTATGCCATATATTAAAAAGTTAACAGCACCAGTAGGGTAAATCTAGCAAAACCCTTGCAAAAAAGGACAGCAATTAAAACCACCCCAAACACAACATGTTGCAAGAACAATATGCAGTGTGTGTACTCCAAGGTGCAGAGACTAACAGCGTCTGACTGGGACATGAAGGGCCCACCGGGGAAAATACAGTGAGAGGGGCCCATGTGTAGCACTGTGGCTAGTCTACAGAGGTTGTGTGGCTAACCACCACAGAGGTTTGGCTAACCATTAGAGGGTGTATGGTCTGGGCCCCTTTAAAGTCTATATAGTAAATACTGATAGTGCCTGCAATGTACCAGATTAATAACACCAATGCACTATAGAGATTACACCACAGTCAAGTGCAATATAAGGTAACATATGTATAATGTGCAATTCAAGTGTACAGTCTGGAACTTGATCCTTAGAAGAGGAGGTGGGCCCTTGGGCAGTGCGGCCCACCAGTGTTTTACCCTGTGCCCCTGTGGGTCAGTCCAACCCTGGAGACCAACCAGATTGCTGTTATAGGGAGAATAGTTGGCTTGCGGCAGGATGTATTATAAAGCATTTCAATAAGATGTAATTGAAATGAGTGCTCCCAAACAAGCCTATATGCTGAGGCTCAATGCTGTGGTGTTAGCAAACCAAATAGCAGAGTCATCTCAAAAGCTAATTGACAGTTAACTGTGCTCACACCCTCAGTACAGTGGGACCGCTGCTCCTGCTAGTGAGCAGGGGGTTAGATAATGCAGACTCACCAGGTGGTCCTCCATGTAATCCGAGGTGCTGCAGGCCAAATTCCATGTGTAGATAGGTGCTGACAGTGTGAGGGTCCACAACCATAATGCACCAATAATCAGCTCTCCTCCTCTGGTTTGCTGTACATGGCAAAGGCTTTATTGTGGACCAAGGCCTCCTGTCACTGACTTTATACTGTGCGTGCAGTGCAGCTCTGCCTGGTCCAGATGCCGGGCCCTGGGGGCATATTCATCCCGCATCCTGGAACAACCCGCACCTGGCTTTGTTTCTGGGCCAATGACTCCATTGCCTCCCAGTTTTCCACCACTGGTGGAGCGTATGTCAGGGGGATGGATAATCACTCCACCTTGCTGCAGCAGATCTCTATATTCATGAAGAACAACCTAATAGTACTTGGGGTGAACTGAAGTTCCCATCCTTGCACCTTTAGAAGTGGAGCATGCACTCCAGAATGCTGTTCACATAACATTGTGGGGTGCAACTTAGACAGTGAAGTTGCCAGTCACAGTCTGTGAAATCTGTTCTGCACATGTGCAGAATGGACTTCCCTCTTAAAAGCCAGGTAACAGAGGTGGGTGGCGAGATCACATGGGATAGGATCATGTTAGCGGAAGCCTAGCTGGTTGCAGTCTCAACCCATGTGCCTGCCTCAGTGAAGTGGTTCATTGCTCTCATTGATACTGTTATTATACTGTATCAATGTGGCTACTGTGATCTATTCACATTACTATATTCATATTTACTGTATAATGAGTTTACAACAATAAAGCAGAATCCCATTTGATACTTTAAACACTTAATTGACAAATATTGACATAATTATCACTTTTTATTATTTCATTTGGTTAAGTAAATCTATTTTAAAATATAACTAATTTAGTGGAAAAAATACATCTAGGGATGTCTAGCAGGCTCATCATGCATTAGTACCATCCCCGCACACACATGGCAATAGATCCTCCAATGGCATTACTCCCTCCCCTAGTGTCCATGTGTACCCATTGTACAATACTCCCACCCCCTGTAAGCCCCTGTTGTACATACAGTATATGTTTTCCATCCCACCCCCAGTGCCAGGGGCAGATTTAGGGGTTAGGGTGCCCCTTGGCACAACAGTAATGGCCACCACCGGCCTGCCAAATGTATTATTTTTATAGACTGGTTACAAGCCCTTATTTGATCATAGCCAATTTATTGGAATAAAAAAGAAAAGCCACTAACTATGACATTTTTATATTTTTAATTATGCATACATTTTTACTAAGCAGGACATCTTACCGGGGCAGTATGTGCATGTTCTACCCATTTACACTACATTCAAGATGGCATATGGTAAAGAACAGTGGAAATATTTTGCAGTTATTTGTTCTTTTGGGGCTGATAGTACTAGCACATGCCTCCAAGTGCTTCCCCCAAACAAGTGCTGCCCCTAGGCACATGCCTCCTGTGCCTAATGGGAAATTCCCCACTGCCCATATGTCCCCATGTAGCATTACCCCCAACCCCTCAGTGGCAATAAAATGACAATAGATCCTCCGAAGGCAACATTACCCCTCCCTTTCATGTATAATGCAGTGGAACATGGGTCAGAGGGGACATTGACTTTCATCATTCATCATTCATTGGTAAGTGGTTACAGTGAAGGCAACAGATGTTTATATTGACTTCAGCTTTAATTGCCATTAAATACAAATCTATTAGTTATTAATAACTCCGTTGAGGCATGAATTATATTGCTTATTAATTGTGCTTTGTAATTTTAGTATAAACTGCTATGCTCAACTGTGAAGGCACATCTCCCGATGTAAGCCAGGCGCACTGTCCTCTCTAGAGTAAACCAAAAATATATATACTGTACACTTGCTGAGCTTCACACATAAGAACAGATCTGCAATCTAAGCAAAATGTGTCTTCCTTCTTGGCACATTTTGCTCTTGAGATTTAAATGCAAATTCTGTCCAGCACTTCAGATTGACAAATACTTAAAAGAAACATGATTCTGAAAGTTTTTGGCTATATATTTACTAAACACATTGTTCAATTATACCAGTCATGTGAGATCTAATCAAAAAAACACGATCAAAAATATGCAAAATTTCATCGTAGTTTATTTGTATCAAGGCCTCTGAAGAAGCATAATACATTGCCGCAATGCTGTACATAGAACTTGTTATTGCCCTACATACTGTACTTGGCTGTCTAATGCTAGGTATACACTTGCAGATCAGAAAAATGCACCGAACCTTGGATCAATAATCTAATCAGTGCGCACCCGAGTTATTTTTAGCTCAGTGTGTGCTTTCTTAATGGAGATTGGGAATCAGAAATCTAAATTTTGAAGCAGCCCATAACATGCAACCTCCCAATCCAACCATTCCTAGAGTGTTTGAAAATGTTTATTGGCTAACACTCCTGCATACACACCTAAACAATTATTAGGCCAATTAGCTGATAATGAGTGATCGCCCCAATAATTGCATAGGAGGGTACCCAGCTTTAGAAAAGTCTGTTGATAGCTTGCCAAGCATGAAATTCATGAAAAATGACTCCTGAAATTAAGGATTAAACTGATACAGGTTGAGTATCCCATATCCAAATATTCCAAAATACTGAATTTTTTGAGTGAGGCTGACATAGTGAAACATTTGTTTTCTGATGGCTCAATGTACACAAACTTTGTTTAATACACAAAATTATTCAAAATATTGTATTAAATGACCTTCAGGGTGTGTGTGTGTTGTGTGAATGTACACACACTTTGTTTAATGTGCATAGTTATTAAAAATATTGTCTAAAATGACCTTCAGGCTGTGTGTATAAGGTGTATATGAAACATAAATGCATTCTGTGCTTAGACTTATGTCCCATCGCCATGGTATCTCATTATGGTATGCAATTATTCCAAAATACGGAAAAATCCCATATCCAAAATACTTCTGGTCCCAAGCATTTTGGATAAGGGATACTCAACCTGTATATGGTTATATCTTGTGAATGTCAGCAAATGCTTTTTATTTTAGATATTATAAATAAGATACTGCACTAGATACTCTATGAGCCCTATTTATTTTTAATTGTTGTGGCAGATCGGGCATGGTGAACAGAGATCTGATAATTAAATTGTGTCTAAAGCTTGAGGATACTTGCATATCTTCCCACTACTCTATTGGGCACCTCCATAATATATCCATATCTATTACACTAACAGGGATGAACGGTGCCGTAGAAAAGATTTGCCATCCAAGTCATGATACAGGCTAGCATGTAGCACATCCTGGGACAAGACCTCAGCGCCGTCTCCTGCAATAACTGCCACCTTTTAATATATAGTCAAATTATTTGAATATGTTGCTGCAATAATGGGAAAATATGCAAATAAAGTCTATCATGTTTCAACCCAAGTATGTGGCCATTAGGATTTAATTTACATACAAATATAACAAGAGCCATCAAGCAGCCATAATGAGCTGCAATTTCACAGAAATTGCATATAATGAAAATGAACTTAATTTTACAGATCTTGCATAATGTCTTTATAAGCCATCATTTTTTACTAACTAATTAATAATAAAAACATGAGTCTGAGACGAAGTGAATTCCACTTCCAACATAATAAAGAAAAACAATGTGTATTACGGTACTATAATAAGATGTAATACATGCTTATTTTCAATGCATAGGTTGGCAGGTAGTTATTTGGTGATAAATAAAACCTATATTTATAGAACAGTGACACAGATTGCATTAAGATGCTTACATACCACTTTGACACATTACAGTGCAACAGGGCTACAGAAACCATGATAAATGAGCCTTATGATCTGTTATTACCGCCCCAGGCTTTTTTTATTGAGCTTTTAAATATCATTTGTAACTAATATAATGTGCTGTTCTATAATGAACTGCATAATTTACTTTACCATCAAATCCCATTAAAAGCAAAATGATGTCATTCCAAACAATTTAAATGTCAATGGGTTATGGTTTAGTGTTTGTTTTTGCTTTCTGAGTGTTAGTTTGTGCCTAGTGGCGCAAATTATTTTCGAATACAATAATGTCAACCTTGGTTTACATATAGATTGGTTTATAATTAAAGTTTATTATGTGAGGCTGATTTGTAAAGTCTTCATATATTATATAGCATTTCTTAAGCAAAGCTTTTAAAACAGAGTACTAAAGGAAAACATATACAGTAGAGATGAGCAGGTCCGGTTCTCCACCCGATCTTCACGATCTGAGTCCGGATCTGAGTTCAGCTCGTGGCTTCCCGCCAGACTCTGATCCCAAAACGAGGCAAAACATCATCATCCCTCTATCAGATTCTCACAGGTTTTGGATTCTATAAAGGTCCCATCGGAACCATCCTCACTTTGGCTGTGAAGAGTGTACTTGACGGGCGTGTCCATCTCAGTACTGTGTTGTCTGGCGTGAGACGGGTGCTCTATCTGCTGTATCAGTCCAAGGGTGCTTTGTCTGCTGTATCAGTCCAGGGGTGCTCTGTCTGCTGTATCAGTCCAGGGATGCCCTGTCTGCTGTATCAGTCATGGGGTGATCTGTCTGCTGTATCAGTCCAGACAGGGTGCTCTGTCTGCTGTATCAGTACAGGGGTGCTCTGTCTGCTGTATCAGTCATGGGTGCTCTGTCTGCTGTATCAGTCATGGGTGCTCTGTCTGTTGTATCAGTCCAGGCGGGGTGATCTGTCTGCTGTATTAGTCCAGGCGGGGTGCTCTGTCTGCTGTATCAGTCCAGGGGTGCTCTGTCTGCTGTATCAGTCCAGGGATGCCCTGTCTGCTGTATCAGTCATGGGGTGATCTGTCTGCTGTATCAGTCCAGACAGGGTGCTCTGTCTGCTGTATCAGTACAGGGGTGCTCTGTCTGCTGTATCAGTCATGGGTGCTCTGTCTCCTGTATCAGTCATGGGTGCTCTGTCTGTTGTATCAGTCCAGGCGGGGTGATCTGTCTGCTGTATTAGTCCAGGCGGGGTGCTCTGTCTGCTGTATCAGTCATGGGTGCTCTGTCTGTTGTATCAGTCCAGGCGGGGTGATCTGTCTGCTGTATTAGTCCAGGCGGGGTGCTCTGTCTGCTGTATCAGTCCAGGGGTGCTCTGTCTGGTGTATCAGTCCTGGGGTGCACTGTCTGCTGTATCAGTCATGGGGTGATCTGTCTGCTGTATCAGTCCAGGCAGGGTGCTCTGTCTGCTGTATCATTCCAGGGGTGCTCTGTCTGCTGTATCATTCCAGGGGTGCTCTGTCTGCTGTATCAGTCCAGGGGTGCTTTGTCTGCTGTATCAGTCCAGTGGTGCTCCGTCTGCTATATCAGTCATGGGGTGATCTGTCTGTTGTATCAGTCCAGGCGAGGTACTTCGTCTGCTGTATCAGTCCAGGGTGCTCTGTCTGCTGTATCAGTCCAGGGGTGCCTTGTCTGCTGTATCTGAAAGGGGTGATCTGTCTGCTGTATCTGAAAGGTGTGATTTGTCCGTCCATCAAGGAGATCCGCCCCAATGTAAAATTAAATTAATAAAAGCTAAAAACAAAAAGCCTAAAAATATAATTATAAAAAAAATATATATATTTTTTGTTTGTGCTGTACCCCAGTGTACTATACAAATGTTATTTTATGTTATTTAAGTACTATGACACTGCTGGTCAGATCGCAGTATATTATTACAGTATTTTGTACTCATACACGTATTGTGCAACACTGTTGGTGAAGGTCAACCACAGTGTTCGATCACTATTATTGACACACACTTATTGTGTGATGCTGTGGGTGAAGGTGGTACCACAGTAATATATTTTATTTCCTACTCATACACGTATTGTGCGACACTGTTGGTGAAAATAAACTGTAGCGTTAGATTATTATCTCTGAGTCATACACGTATTGTGTGATTTGTGGGTGAAGGTGGTACCACAATAATACAGTATATTTTATTTCCTACTCATACACATATTGTGCGACACTGTTGGTGAAATGAAACCACAGCGTTAGATTTTTATCTCTGACTCATACACATATTGTGTGACGCTGTTGGTGAAGGTGGTACCACAGTAATATATTTTATTTCCTACTGATACACATATTGTGCGTCAGTGTTGGTGAAATTAAACCTTATGTTAGATCATTATCTCTGACTCATACACGTATTGTGACACTGTAGGTGATAAATTTTTTGTACAAATTGTGGTGTGTGCTGTACCCTACTTGATTTGTGTTTGTTGATAGCTATGGAGGACAAACAATTGAGAGGAGAGGCATACTGTAGTAGATGGCTTAATTCAGGGCATCAAAAATCAAAGCTAAAGTAAAAGTCGGATTAATAAAAGTCAGATTAGTGCAATAATATAACCAATAAAAATTGTTCTCTATGCAGACCATCACCAATGCCCTCAAATGATTCATTAAATTTTTTTTAAATCAAACAAACTAAATTAAATTACTAATCAATCTGGGATCAGTATGAGATCCCGGCGGTCAGGAGACCAACGCTGAGAGCCCAACAGCCGGGATCCCGGCGGCAAGCACAGCATGTTTCCTCGCAGGCTCGCTGTGCTCACCACGCTTCGGGCCCGGTGACAACCCTCGGTCGCCACAGGTTTCTATTCGCCTCCGGGTGGAGGCATGGACTATCATGATTGGACTCCATTATTATGCCAGAATGTGCATAACTGCAAATAATATTGTATTGATCAATGTCTGCAAATCTCCTGTGTGTGGTTATGTATAAACCCTGTGTGAAAAGGTCATAGGAGACTTCGGCCTGATGTGCCACTGCTCCCATGCTGATCTTACAGGGGGGAGGTGTCATGATCCAGGCTATTTCAAGTAGGAATAGGCCTGTTAATAAGTAGTGTGATATCAATATAGATGATACCAGGATATCCAAGTGACGTATCAATGGATGTGATGCCAATGCATCTGGGTTACATTGAAATTGGCATGATTGAAATTTGTATTATTCCAAATGATGTATCAACGTACTAGTATGTGATAACTGTCTTTGCATGTTAAATGGTTGAAGCTTGATTGATCTGCTGGCATTTCATTGTAGCCACAGAACACAGAGACACACTGACTGCTTAGGTGTGAAATTTAGTTTAGTTTACTTACCCCATAATCAGAACTGAGATCTTAAAGTAAACGCAGGTCAGGCCTGAAATGTGTTTTCTCAACTGGCTTGTGTATCTCCCAACAGGTTGTTTCCTGACCCCAGGGGGTCACCAGAGAGACCAGAAAGACTTGCTGGCTAGGGAAGGTGATTAAAAACTTCCTTCAGCCAGCTATAACAGTGTCTTAGTATGATTGATAAAGCTGATTGCCCAGCTTCAAAAGGAAGGGGAAGAGTAATTAGCCATCCCCTGCGTATATGACCAAGAGACCCCATGTTACAGTTGAATTACACAATTAACTCTGATCTGGAAAGGGTTAACAGTAACACTCCAGAGGGAGGGGGGTTGAATGGGCAGCATGTTTTTTAAATAGGAAACCCACAGAGTGTAAGTTGTCCATTATCAAAGAAGCGAGTCATGAGAACATTCTGGCTCTGTAATGTTCCGATATATCCGAAGCGGCTTCACTTCACCTCATCGTTCTACTCTGTATGCGTGCTAGGATCGGTGGGTTTATCTTCCTATTTTTATTTTCTTGAAGTTGTCTTTCTGCTGTGACTTTGACTTTTTATCATTATATTCTTGTAACTTTCTTTTTTCTGTAACATAAGCTTTGAAGTGTTTTACTTGAATTAAATAATCTAATTTTAGATCTGGTGTCTGTTGTGTATCCAACCCAACTCTCTGAAAGAGGCGTTACCAAAATATTAATAATTCTAGGTGCAGGCAAAAGCCATAAGTTTGCCTTGGGTCATACCCTAACTGTTTGTACTTTGGCTGGTGGCAGTGATTTTGTGAAATTAACACACGTGCTCAGGTATCCAGTATAGGTGTCACGTGGCAGGGATTCGCAGATTGGAGTATCTTGGGAATCGCCGTGCCTAGGATTGTAACATGGACCACCACCCAAGAGGGGTAACCAGCCAGCGGTCAGGACTCCGACCATCTGTATTTCAGCTGGTGTCAGTATTCCAGCATCAGTATCCTGACCGCCGGGATCCCGACAGGTGGTCAATTGCCTGCCTCCCATCAATCCTTCCTTCCACTACAGACATACTCTACCATTTTTGCTGATTTTGGTTTCTTTTTTTTATTACAAAAACAGGTAAAATCACATAATTTGGCTTTTTTTTTTGTCCCTAGAGTATTGTTAATCTCGATCACATTCATTTCCAGACATTGCCAGGGAATTTTGACCACAGTACAAACAATGAAAAATATATACCTGGAGACCTGACTCTTGGAAAGGCCGGCGGTGGCTCCCATGGGACAGCCAATGGACAAGGCAGCATGGAAGCTCCTGCCCTGGTGAGTTCTAGCGATGGCCCCTAACCCAGCGATGGCCCATCCCACAACTCCAGCTCCTGTAGTTGCAGTGTGGCAGCGGCCCCTGAGAGCTGCGGTGCGAAGCTGGCCCCCTATGCACCACCAGGAGGCACAACGGAGCAGAAAAGGCTTTCATGGCATGGGATTATGACAAGCAGGTGCCCCGCAATCAAACTCCCAGCAGTGGAGCAGTGACAACCCAGGCTGGCATGCTGGTCTACCCAGGATGGACTGGGCATGCCCCTACACCTGCGGCCGGAACAGCGGACAGGCTGCCTGAGTGGGACCCCCAGCAGACTGAAGGGCGTAATGGAACACACAAGTGGCGTGGCACCTGCAAGAGGGGCTGCCATGCTGCGGCCCTAGTCAGGTGGAGATGCAGAGTCCACCAATCTGCTCTTCCAGCAATCCTACTCAAACACTCGATCCCTCGTGAACAAGATGGATGAGCTATTCCTGCTCATGAGTGACGCAAGGTCAGGCACTTCTGGGTCATCCATCCTATGCTTCACTGAGACATAGCTGGATAACCTAATTGCCGACTCCACACTGTCACTGCCGGGGTACAGCCTCTTCAGAGCAGATCTCACCGGAAAAACCAGAGGTGGTGGCATCTGCTCCAACATTACAATCCTTAGTAAATCAAGCAGCCCGCAATTGGAGACACTCATCATTAACTGCAACCTGTTCTACTCCCCCCGGTATTTGCCTCAACAGTACTGGTGGGGGTGTATATCCCACCCCCAATCAAACGCAAACGATACCCTGCAACAGCTGGACACCAGGATAACAGAGAGAGAACTCAAATATCCGGACTCACTGCTTATAGTACTGGGAGACTTCAACAACGCCAACCTGAGCCAGGAGCTACCTAAGTACAAGCAACAAGTCAATTGCCATACCAGGGAGGGGCGAACACTGGACCACTGCTATACCTCCATCAAGACAGCTTACTGGTCCATCCCCCCTCCCCGTGCAGCCCTCGGCCTCTCCGACCACTGCATAGTCCACCTGCTCCCCACATACATCCAGAAGCTGAAGACGGAAAAGCATCTGGTCAGGTCCATCAAACATTGGACAAGTGAAGCAAAGATGAAGCTTCAGACCTGTTTTGACTGCAGAGATTGGAGGGTTTTTTAAACTTCTCCTACCGACCTGGACGACCTGGCTGATGTAGTGATATCCTACATCAGCTTCTGTGAGGACATGTGTGTGCCAACAAAAACAGTCAGCACCTTCAGTAACAACAAGCATTGGTTCAACTCCCAGCTCAGGAAGCTTCATCGGCCAAGGAGGAAGCATACAGCAGTAGGGACAGGGCCCTGTACAAACAGGCCAGGAACTCCCTGACACATGAAATCAGGCTTGCTAAAAACCGATTCTCCAACAAGCTGACTAACAACCTTTAGGCCAACAACCCGTGTCAGTTTGGAGAGGTATGCAAGCCATAACCAGCTACAAGAAAACCCGAAAACCCACTGTCATGCACCAAGAATTGGTGGACGAGCTGAATAACTTTTACTGCAGATTTGAGAAGGAGGCCCCCTGTCCCAGTCCTACCCCTGTCCTGGGCGAAGCTGACCTTCCACTCCCCTATCCTGGTCTCCACTCCCAGGCACTGCGGGTTGATCAGAAAGAGGTAGAAGGAATGTTCAGAAGGGTCAAACCTAGGAAAGCCACAGGCCTGTATGGAGTATCTCCATCTGCCCTACAGAACTGAGTTGTTCAGCTCACCCCCATCTTCTTCAGGATCTTCAACACCTCACTGGAGGCATTCAAGGTTCCCTCCTGCTTTAATGTTCAACAATCATCCCAGTTCCAAAGAGCGCAGCTGCAAAAGACCTAAACAACTAGATCTCATTAACATCTGTGGCAATGAAAGTGTTTGAACGGCTGGTGCTGAATCACCTGAGAGAAGCAACTAACACCCACCTAGACCCCTTGCAGTTCGCATACCGAGCGAACAGTAGTGTCGAGGAGCACTACATTCTACAGCACCTAGACCAACCGGGCTCTTATGCGAGGGTCTTATTTGTCGACTTCAGTTCGGCATTCAACACAATTGTACCCAGTATCCTGCAAGCCAAACTCCTCTCCTTAGGGGTCCCAGAATCAACATGCTTCTGGATCATCGACTTCCTGACAGCAAGGAAACAGGTGGTGAAAGCTGGGTCATTCACGTCTAGTGGGCGCACGATCAGCACGGGGCCCCACAAAGATGTGTCCTCTCCCCCCTGCTCTTCTCTCTATATACCAACGACTGCACCTCGGCTGAGCAATTAGTAAAAATTATAAAATTCGCAGACGACACCACCATCGGCTTAATCAAGGACGAAGACAAATCTGCATAGAGACGTGAAGAGGAACAGCTAATGCAGTGGTGCGGCAGAAACAACCTTGACCTCAATCAACTCAAAACAGTTGAGATGGTGGTGGACTTCAGAAGGAAACCCAATGCCATGCAACCACTCGTAATAGCCGACAGTGTGGTTTCATGGGTCGACTCCTTCAAATTCCTAGGGTCAAAAATTTTCTGAGACCTCAAATGGGGACCCAACATAAACACTGTCATAAAGAAGGCCCAGCAACGGATGTTCTTTCTGAGGC
>NC_086448.1:242836116-242871116 GCF_028390025.1 Pseudophryne corroboree
CTTGCCCCGGGTGACAGATTCCCTGGTTTCGGCCCTGCTTATATACAGTATTCCTGATTTTTATAGTTATTGGTAAGCACGTAAAATATACTGTAAATTGGAGGAAATGGGTTTGACTCCGACTGAGGTTGGTGTAATGTGAAGGTACAGTAAAGTCAAAATTGTTTTGTACACATAAGTGCTGACAATGGGCCTAATTCAGACCTGATCGTAGCCATGTGCTACGATCAGCCGCCCTGATATGTGGGGAGATGCCCAGCACAGGGCTAGTCCGTCCTGCATGTCTGGTCCTTCCTCCGCCGCACAGGTACAAAAGCATTGCATGGCAGCGATGCATTTGTACCTGAAGTGTAGCTCCCTACCAGCGCAGCTCCTGGGCGCTAGCAGGGAGCTACCCGTCGCTCTCCGGGTCACAGCGGCCCACCCCCCAAACAGTCCAGACACGCCTGTGTTGCCCGGACTGCGCTCCCAAAACGGTGGCCCAACACCATTGGCCCGACCCCTCCCGCCCAGCGAACGCCTCTGCCTGTCAATCAGGCAGAGGTGATCACTGGGCAGAGATGCTGATTGCATCTCTGGCATGCTCCGGCGTACTGCGGCGCCTGCGCATGCGCAGTTCAGACATGATCTCCCACTGTAAGAAAACGCACAGCAGCGATCAGGTCTGAATTAGCCCCAATGTGTAGCATGGGATTTGCTCTGCTCCTTGGTTTGGAATAGGTTAAGACCAATAGTCAGATTGGAGAACTGTCTTTGAAAATAGAACAATACATTTAAATGCTGAAGATAAAGAAGAAATAAAGGGCCCCATACACTAGAACGATAATGCCCGATTTCATCCGATTTCAGCCATTCGGGCCAATATATCGGATGAAATCGGGCATTTCGGATATGTTTTACATCCAATCTGATGCACGTTCTCGTGAGCATCGGGACGGATCCCCTAGATTGACTGTGCTGCACTCGTGATTTGTCGGACCCCGCAGGCATGGCTGGGATCGCATAAGATACATCGTAAGCAAAAGGACTGCATACAATGCATCTTATGCGACCCTGCCCCCCGGGAGGCTGCCGGGATTATCGCTTGCGACATGAGGGTCCGACATGTTGCATTAGTGTATGGGGCCCTTAAGACAGAGCAAAGTCAGAGAAACTATATATAGCAAGACCAACAATATAATATCCGGAAAATTAAGAAAACAGATCACATGACATGAGAGAGATGACCACTGTTAGCAATAATAACTCCTTTTAGGCATGACCCGGGTCATCATGTCCGTGTCATGCCTTTCAGACCGCAGGTAATCCATGTTGGTCCCAGGAATCACCCAGGACATCCGACTTATATTGGGACTGTTCACACATAGCTGAGACCCAGGTCAAGCCGCATGCTCCAACAAAAACCCATGTTGAAAGGGTATTCGTGAAAGAGGTAGTATTTATTTTCATGTATTATATAGCTCTACAATATCATACAGTGCTGAACTGGGAATATATTTTTATTTTTTCAAAGAGGCTTAATTCTGACTGATATTGTAAGTCTGATGACTTTTAACTGATTCATTTTTTCACTCTTTTCACTGCTTGATACATGAACCCTAAATTGATCTCTCCTCAGGTCCAAAGCCCATAAGCTTTAGTCTATAGCCCTTCTAGTTGTCTAAATAGAATACATTTCTATGAGAAATTAGTCCAAACTCCAGCTTAGATTTGAGGTTTTGGAGGATCTATTACAGGAAAAGTGATTAATTTCTATATAATTTACTGTATGTTGGATATTCTAGCTCTTTTTATCTATATGTTTTGAAGTAGACAGTAAGATAATGTGACTGCAGGAGATATTTTAAATGGCATTTGGGTTATGTAATGCTCTTGCTGTCTTCTAAGATTTTGTTAATAAGATGAGAGTGTTTATGTTGATTCCTGATAATTTACTTGAATAACATCTTATTTTTTTCTTCTACAATCAATAAGCATAGAAAACGTCTCCACTTTGTTCTAAAAAACCTCAGGAAAAATTTACTTTTCTTAGCTGCAACTATTCAATACAGTATTTTCCAATAGATCCCTCCAAAAGCTGAGGCCATTCTACATTGGACTAAACTAATAATTTAAAGACTATTCGGCAATTCCTAGGCTTTTCTAATTACTACTGCCCATTCATCAAGTACTTCCCTATAAGCTTTTATCACAGTTCTAAATGGTTATAAATAGTTATAAATGGAGCAAATGCAAGAAATTGGTCACCTGCAGATGTGTATGCCTTTGGTTTTGCTTATATACATCATCCAGATCCCAGTGACCCTCTAGTTGCATTGGAATTAGGAAGAGAAGAAGATCTCTGACAATATTGCTTGGCTCCAAATGAAATACACCATCGGCTTATTCCTCCCTTTTTCCCTACAGGAAATAATTATGTTAGTAATTCTGGAAACTGAATAGAATAATTTTGTGGCATACATGCATAAAATCATGTTTTAGTTACTTCATCCGAAAGAAATCACACTGCAAGGTCTCATACACAGAAAATGACTAAAACAAGGAAGAAAAAATATTTTTATATGTCATAACTGTTTTCATTTTAATCAGAGGAAGAGGACCAAGCCCTCTACAGACAACACTAACAAAATGAATGGAGGCATCGATTAGATAGAGAAGCTCGCTCTTTATTTACAGTACAATTCAAATGTGCAGTCAGATACAGAGGCTTATCATGTTCTCAATAACTGCCCACATACTTTATGCCTGCAGTGGGCAAAATACGTCATGCCCAGGACTAGACTGTAGCACACAGTTACCACATACACTAAAAAACAGATCAATAATAACACTTTATCTTTTGAACAGTTTAAGGGCCAGTACCATTTTAAATAAAGTTTATTTAAAAAAAAAAAAAAAGGTTTTGAGGAGTGACAGTTGGAGCCATTGTGAGGGGAAGCTGATGACTTTTACCTGGTGGGGACTTAAAGGCTTTTGCAGGGTCCCCATTGCCAAGAAATCCGGGTACCACTAATGCCATCTATAGATACAGTACAGTGACTAACAATGGTAAACTAAGCTGCTGCCACTGTATAACTTTTGTTATGGGACCCTGAGATGCTTTGTTCCACCACTACAGTATATGAAATGTAATTCATTCACCTAACTTATTTTATAGACATCCAGTATACACCACTCACATTCACTGATCTACATTTTACATAAGACACACCTATCATATTTCCCATGAACACCATGTACTTTAGGAAAATAATACATATGGCAAATTACAATAGGATGTACAGTGTCCATAGAGCTTTTAAGAGTTTTTTCATAACTTTCCCTAACTATAGTTTGGATCAAATGAGTAATTTGATGCTCAGATACTGTACATTTTGAGAAGATCACTCATCTTCAAACATGTTCCATGTTTATGAAGATGTAGTGAATGTAGTAGTATTAAATTATTACATGGGTCTGATTTGACCTATTGCATCTCTTTTTTTGTGGCTATTTTATATATTTTTTATTTTAAAAATGTTTAATCTGTTTCTGTATACATAGAACAACTTATTTGATATCCAGATATACTATACATTCACTTGATTAATGTTTTATACTGTATAGGTAAAACATTCCAGAAGGATCATTTTATTTTACTGTTAATAAATTACATGTGAGGGCCCAGTTAGACAGGGAAGCAAAAGATTAATTATGGCAATTCAGAGATAGTTCAGGTATATCCACAAATATCTTTCCAAATGAAATCAATATGGCCCCTAGAAAGACTCCAGCTTCAAGCAATTGCATGTTTTATTAAAAAGTTATATATTTTCCTGGAAATTGTAAAAAGATTTATGCTGTTCAAGGTGCTAGACTGATTCACTTCTATAATTTATCAAACATACAAGCTATGGGCAAAGCTATACATTTTTGTGTGTATGTTGTATTCTCTTTTAAATGTCACATAAAGTGTACAGTATGTAGGATTGTGTAACAATCTGATCCATCAAGCTAAAAATTATAACTTATTATAACTACTTTAT
Organism: Pseudophryne corroboree; assembly: GCF_028390025.1. NCBI lineage: Eukaryota > Metazoa > Chordata > Amphibia > Anura > Myobatrachidae > Pseudophryne > Pseudophryne corroboree. Next base: position 242,840,142 of record NC_086448.1, read on the forward strand.
AAAGATAAAAAAATAGCATTGAAGGAAAAAAAATGTGATGGTGAACAGTAGACATATGTACCGTTGGTTATTTATTTTATTCCAAAATTCAATCATAAAGGACAAAACCAATTGTGATTCTAATTCTGTCAGGCAGTACAAAATGATTTTGAAATGGTGTATATTTAGTTTACTCCTCTTTTTTTTTTTGCTCCTAACTGCATAAGCACTGAAATATGTATAACAGATCAACATATTGTCTCATGCAAAAAAAAAATGTAAACTTCAATCAATAAATAATGGGAAAGTACATATGACAAGACAATCAAAGATTAACACATTATCATGCTCATGCAGAAGAGCACCCAATGTACTGTATTCATGGGAGTTGGAGTTTCCAGGTGGCTTCCTGAACCTGCCCAGGCATTAGACGTTTACAGGTGTATCCACTGTGGTTTCAGTTGTGCCAAACTGCTCCTCTCGCTGCACCAGGGCCGGGGCAACTCGGCCACACTAAGTGTCTTTCTCGCTGAAAATGTGCACCTTATTCACATACATAAAGCAAACTGATGCAACGAAACTACTTTGCTAGATTTGCACTAATCAAATTAATGTGCAACATTTCTATAACTGTGTGCGAATGTGTCTGAATCTGTATACGTAGTGCTACAATGCAGCGGCCACAGCTTTTTCTCACTCCAAGTTCCTTTCTGCTTTATCTGCAACTTTTCACATGTTTAAACTAATTCCTGTGCTGATAAAGTGGATGCAACCATGTGAAAACATACACAAGTTAAGAAAAAATAAGCAGGCATTCACCAAAACACCTTTGCCTGTTTGTCTCTGCTGGGCTCACTATTAGTTTATCTTTATATAAAAATTGTTAGTAGAAGTTTGGTAGTACGAGTTTGGTGAGGGCCCGGCTTTTGTGATACCCTAGCCCTATGACATGAAACCACAGCACGGTTGGACTGGCCCACAGGGGTACAGGGAAACCCCTGGTGGGCCCCGCTGCCTAGGGCCCCACCTCCTCCTTCAGGTATCAGATTCCAGATTTTGCACTTCTATTTATACATTATACACATTATCTAACAGGACTATTGTGTATTTTCTACAGTGTATTGCTGATATTAATCTACTGTAGTACATTATCATGCATGCACTAGCAGTATTTACTGTGTATATTTATCAAGGGGCCCAGTCCATGTACACTCAGATGGTTAGGCAAACCAATGTGATGGCTGGCCACACCCCTTCAGGAGACTGACCACACCCCTAAACATGGGCCCCTATCACTGGATTGCCCAGTGTGCCCTTCATGCCGCAGTCCGACACTGGACCACAGTTGGCCACAGCACACCTGCTGCACCATTATGTTGCTGTGGGAAGCAACACAATGACATGTGAAAGTCTCAGCAGTCAGCACATTTACTATTGGTGCTTAGACTGCAGGAAAATGTATAAATGCTTTAGGGGCAAATTCAATTAGACCTGGTAATTTATCAGCCATCAAAAAAGATAGAAGCCCCGTGCTTTAACACCTGGGGCTATTCAGTTAGAGCCCTTTTTTCTCATCCGATTACACTGAAATTACACTGTTATTGAGCATTAACAACATATAGTATATAATCCAGGATATATATCCAGGTGTATATGTTCTGATTACCTGGTTTACTTGTAAAACTGCTAATCTGCCACACACTAGCTGACTCACAAGCGATGCAATGTCATCAACTATTTCCCTTGAACTCCCCAGCAGCTCCCCGGCACTCCCGGACAAACAATATCGTGCATACACACTGTGCAATCTACCAAAAGATATTGTCAGTGGCCACATCCAGGAGTATACTGTCATTAACGAGATTGCCAGATTTTACTGCATGTAGGGAAAATCTGAGCATACGCATTGTTATCGTTCATGGACACTGCTGATTCCTCGTAATCAGCCAAATCAAACATTGAAAAACACAGGGCCGCCTTTTCGTATGGGCTCAAAGGGCTCTTGCCCAAGGGCCCCAGGAGTAAAAGGGCCCTAGGCTGATAGCTGAGGGTCCCCTCTTTCCAGGGGTACCAGATTTTTGAAAATCGGCCCTGGGGAACTGGAGATATCTGACTTCAAAGCAGTGGTCCCCATCCAAGCCTGTTAAGCATGTTAATTGTTCTTCCCAGCCAGATATCTCGGGTTCTGTCTGATTTAGAGTTTTTCTGAGGGTATACTCCAAAAGCTGGAACTCTCCCCTTTCAGTGGACACTGGCAGCTTGTCTCCACTGTGCCCAGAGCCAGATATATAGGCCTTCAAGCAGCTGGTCCCTGCTCCAGCTCCACACGCTTAATATGCAGTTTTATATTTTTGTTGGTGGATTGCCCTGGCTCCTGAAGTCTGATCCCCAAGTCCCCAGTACCTCATGAAAGGTGGGACTCTCTAGTTTTTGTTATCCCATTAAAGCTAAGAAATCTATTTCCAGGAACTGGAGAAATCTGCAGTAAAGTAAGCTGCCTGACCCCCGGAAAATAATGAATATTAAGCCCACTCCACTATCCACCCCTCCCCTGTGTATTAAACACCCCTACCACCCTGGAAGTCATATACCAGGGCCCCTTCATTCAGCACAATGTCCCCTTCTACAGTTCAGTGTTCTCCTTCCTGTCCCATTTGTGCAGTAAAGGAGTAATTAGCAGAAATTATTTCAGGTCCTACATGCTGAGCGAAAGATAGAACCCCAGTTACCCCCGCAGGACATCAAAGCTGCCGCTGATAGCACCCCCCACCCCTACTGCTGATGGGTGGGTAGGGGCCCCAGTGCATTGCTGTGCCCAGGGGCCTACACTGCTGTTAAGATGGCTCTGGAAAAACATCAAGAAAAGGTAACTTACTTTAACAACTTACTCTAACTCCACTTAACCCATAAAACACAAACAACCTCAGCATGTTTATCAAACTACTGTGTCTAATTTCAATTCATGGAATTCTCACCAAATTTAACACATTCTACACTCACCCTGAAACTCACCCCTCTGTACACATTACAGCTTCTATTCTCCACTCCCCTCTTCTAAACACTCATGAGATTTATACTTTCCTCTCTGCAAGTACTTTGACAACCGCAATTGGCCACCAGTACAAACACTCGCAAACATCCACCAAGATTTATCTCACTCTTCTGCTTTTATTAGCTGGTGACATATCACCAAATCCAGGCCCCAACCACCTTTCCCTCTCACACTCTGCTGTCTCAAAACAACATAGAAATCCATCTAACCTCATAAATATCACGTGTCTCCCATACCCCTCCAAATCACTAAAATGTGCTTTATTGAATGCACGCTCTGTTTGTAACAAATTAACATCCATCCATGACCTCTTCATATCTCACAACTTTAATCTGCTGGCTATAAGAGAAACATGGCTCACACAATCAGACACTGCCTCCCCTGCAGCACTGTCACATGGTGGTTTCCACTTCTCACACACATCTAGGCCTAGTAATAGTAAAGGTGGTGGGGTCGGAATCTTACTGTCACAGTTTTTCACATACACTGTTCTACCTCAGGTTCCATCACTCGCATTCACCTCATTTGAAGTTCACTCGATCAGGATTTTCACCCCCTTCTCTCTGCGTGTTGCAGCTACCTATCGCCCTCCTGGGCAACCTAAACAACAATTTCTAGAAGATTTCTCTGCCTGGCTCCCACACTTCTTATCCTCTGACATCTCCACCATCATTATGGGCGATTTGAATATAGCTCTTGACAGTCCACAATCTGTTCATGCATCCAAACACCTCTCTCTAACCTCCTCTCTTGGCCTAACCCAATGGTCCGACTCTTCTACTCACCATGAGGGCCACTGCCTTGATCTTGTGTTCACCAGGCTCTGCTCAGTTTCCGAATTCACTAACACTTCTTTCCCTCTCTCTGATCACAACCTGATCACCTTCACAATCTCTTCTATTACTTTAAATTCTAGGACACTAAAACCAAGCAAGCCTCCTCTAACCCGCAGAAATACTAACAATATACATTTTCAACAACTTTCCACTTCTCTGCAACAACTGCTCTCACCAATCTCTACATTTACTACACCTGACACTGCTGTATCATACCTGCACCAGACCCTAGAGAGTGCCCTTGATGAAGTGGCTCCAGCTACCCATCACACTCCACGTAGGCTTAGATGCCAACCATGGCACTCTAAATCAACAAGACACCTACAAAAACTGTCAAGTAAAGTAGAACGTCAGTGGCGGAAATCTCAGAATCCAAGTGACTTTCTCACATATAAGACTACCTACCACTCCTATCGTCAGGCCCTGGACACTGCCAAACAAACATATTTCCAATCTCTCATCTCTTATCATGCCAACAACCCCAAGCGACTTTTTAATACATTTAAATCCCCTCTTTACCCTCCATCACCTCTCCCACTAGCTACTATCAGTGCACAAGAACTTGCTTCCTACTTCAAGGATAAGATTGATAAAATCCGAGATGAAATGGTATGCTCTAACTCAGCCAGTGACCTGCTCAATTCCCTACCTGAACCCTCTGGCACTTTCTCTTCATTTGATCCCACAAGTGAAGATGAAGTATCAACACTCTTTTCATCCTCCTACTCCACTACCTCTCCTCTTGATCCTATACCCTCACAGGTCAGTAAAACTTTGTGCTTATCCCAACCTTAACTAAAATCTGCAATCTCTCTCTCTCTCTACTGGTATCTTTCCCTCTCTGTTTAAACATGCAGTCATTACTCCCATTCTAAAAAAACACAACTCTGACCCAAACACACTCTCTAACTACCGTCCCATTTCTCAGCTACCCAGTCCCTCCAAGCTACTTGAGAGGCTTGCCTACACTCGCCTTACACACTTTCTTAACTCGCACAACTTATTGGATCCACTTCAGTCAGGCTTTCGTGCCCAACACTCCACAGAGACGGCACTGACCAAAGTAGTGAATGATCTAGTCACTGCTAGATCAAAAGGCCATTACACACTACTTATTCTTCTAGATCTCTCTGCTGCTTTTGACACTGTTGACCACTCTCTTCTCATACAAACACTACAATCCCTAGGTCTTCAGGACACAGCCCTTTCTTGGTTCTCATCCTACCTATCTAATCGCTCTTTCAGTGTTCACTTCTCTGACTCTACCTCCTCTTCTCTACCTCTATCAGTTGGAGTACCGCAAGGCTCAGTCTTCGGTCCTCTGCTTTTCTCAATCTATACCTCCTCTCTTGGTAAACTAATCAGCTCCTTTGGATTTCAGTATCATTTGTATGCTGATGATACTCAAATCTACCTATCCTCCCCAGATTTGTCACCACCAGTATTGGCTCGTGTCACTGGATGCCTGTCTGCCATTTCATCTTGGATGTCATCTCGCCACCTCAAACTCAACATTTCCAAAACCGAATTAATTATTTTCCCACCAGCTAAGAGTAGTTACCAACCTGATATCTCTCTAACTGTTGACAATGCAACTATCCACCCCACCCCACAAGCTCGTTGCCTAGGTGTCACCCTTGACTCTGAACTGTCCTTTGTTCCACACATTCAATCTGTCTCTAAATCATGTTACATGCACCTTAAAAACATATCCAAAATACGCCCTTATCTTACACAAGACACTGCAAAAACTCTAATCCATGCACTCATCATCTCCCGCATTGATTATTGTAATAGTCTCCTTACTGGTCTTCCCAAACATAGGCTATCACCACTTCAATCCATTTTAAATGCAGCTGCGAGGCTAATCTTCCTCGCCAGGTGTTCTTCATCTGCTGATCCGCTCTGTCAGTCCCTCCATTGGTTACCGGTATTCTACCGTGTCAAATATAAAATACTTTTACTTACATACAAGGCTATTAACCAAACTGCACCATCATACATCTCCTCACTCATCTCAAAATATCTCCCTACCAGACCTCTCCGCTCTGCACAAGATCTGCGTCTCTCATCCACATGTATTACCTGTTCCCACTCAAAATTACAGGACTTTACCCAGGCTTCACCCACTCTGTGGAATGCACTACCACGCACAATAAGACTCTCCTCTAGTCTCCAAACCTTTAAACGTACTCTGAAAACTCATCTCTTCAGACAAGCCTACCAAATTTCAGACCCACACACATAACCTTCACAGCTTCCCTATCAAGTTACATCCCCTCTGTACAGTCCACATAAACTCACATTTTGTCTTCCAACATTGCTTGGTGATCATATCATATACAACCCATTAAGAACCTAGCAACCTGGGGAACCATTATGTGACAGGTAGCATCTATCCTTGTGTATCAATGCCTATTTCCCTATAGATTGTAAGCTTGCGAGCAGGGCCTTCCTACCTCTGTCTGTCTGTCTGTCTGTCTGTCTTTGCCCAGTTTTGTTCTATAATTGTTGTTCTAATTGTAAAGCGCAACGGAATATGCTGCGCTATATAAGAAACTGCTAATAATAAATAATAATAATAATAATAATAATAAATAAATCATGTAAATTATCGTCTAGTGTGTTGCAAGTTTAAGAGGTGTACAGTATATATTCTGATTAATTGGCTCACCTGGGTAACTACAAGAGGTGTATATATTGTGACTACGAGGCTCATCTGGGTAACGTTAGATGTGTATATATTCAGATTACCTGGCTCAACTGAGTAATTGTAAACATCAATTCCTTTTGTGAAAAGTTACATTTGTACCCTCCCATCAGAATGATTTCTAATTATGCCTTAGCCAACCTTTGCTCTCATTCTGTTGTGTGTATGAGAGTTCATCGGTAGATTCAATAATGTGACTAGACTGCTGTCAGAAAAAAACTCCACTGATAGTCTCTGTCCCCCATTCCCCCATCAGAGGAACAGTAAAAGTTGCACATCTGTAGATGCCACCATCTTGGCTCACAAATCTGTGTGCTTATGCTTAAAAAAGAGTACATTTACATAAAAGTATTTGTAGATTCTTAAATAACCTGTACTGGGTTTTCATTTGATTTCAATGCATTTAATCTCATCATGTTAATTGGTCAAACAGAAACAAAAATTGTGTATTCTCTATTTCAAATAAGCATTTCCTGCAGAGAATCACCTAACATCTCTTTGGAAAAGCAATTAATCACCTATCTCATTAAATTCTGTATCTAAGATTAATCTCCTAAAGCGCATGCAAGAAGATAAAATTGCAGTATTAAGTGATTAAAGGAGATTAACGCACTAAGCAGCAAAGTATTTTAAAATAAAAGAAACTGGCCAATTTAGCGCAAGCGTGAAGCACAAATAAAGTATTTGAGGGTATTGAAAAGATTTTGTAACCTGTTCTACGGCAAAATATCATGGTGTTCACAGAAGTCATCAGTGAGCGTGTGTAATAAAATGAAATACAATAAAGAAAACTTCTGAAAAGTAACATACACCGTACAAACATGAAAGATACTGTAGCTGGGAATACTGTACGTGATACAAATTATTTGAATACCTATATTTAAACTAGAGTATAAGGGGTATATCTACTAAGTTCTATTTTAAGATAGATTTAAATCAACTGAAATCAAATCGATATTCTTTTTCACTGTCCAAATCTTTCATACAGATGGGTCCTCCGTTATCTTGGCTGACTGAGGCGTTAGTCGCGATCAGGCATATGCAGCGTGCCTGGGCGCAGGGAGGCGCGCCTAGTTTAAGGGAGGCACATAGAGCGTTTGGCGTTACCTTTGAGTGTAATACCTAAAATCATCCACCAGATGTCACTTTTTAAAATCATCAATGCGCATGCGTGTGGTCACCATTAAAATACTAATTAGTACTGTAATAGAAAATACTGTACAGAGATACTAAGGACGGTGATTTGGCATCCAGGAACTTAGGGAGGAGCTTTTATCTCTCTCCATTATACATAGAAAGATTAAACTTGCCGCTGTACGTTGCAAGCTGTTCGTACTAATTAGTACACTAATAGAACATACTGTACAGAGATACTAAGGATGGTGATTTGGCATCCAGGAACTTAGGGGGAGCTTTTATCTCTCTCTGCTATACTTAGAAAGATTACAATGGAGAGAGATAAACGCTGCTTCCTAAGTTCCTGGATGCCAAATCACCGTCCTTAGTATCTCTGTACAGTATGGGGTATATTTACAAAGATTCGTGTTTTGGCCATTTTGAAGGGTGTTTGAACTCGAATGGTATCGGGTGCATTTTACTGCAACTTTTTGAATCCTGATACTGTCATTCACTAAGCTGCCGACTTTTCACAATTCGTATTTTCCAATGTCGATGTGATTCGTAATATCAGGCAGTGTTTTACGGGAGTGATGAGTAAAACACTGCCTGACAAAACACAAGGAATCCCGGCCGGATCTGTGAGATCCGTGCAGGGCTTCATTGTGTACCTTAAAAAGGTTTTTAAAGTGTTAAAGAATCTGGAAAAAATTGCGTGGGGTCCCCCCTCCTAAGCATAACCAGCCTCGGGCTCTTTGAGCCGGTCCTGGTTGAAAAAATATGGGGGGGAAATTGACAGGGGTTCCCCCATATTTGATCAACCAGCACCGGGCTCTGCGCCTGGTCCTGGTGCAAAAAATACGGGGGACAAAAGGCGTAGGGGTCCCCCGTATTTTTTGAACCAACACAGGGCTCCACTAGTCAGAGAGATAATGCCACAGTCGGGGGTCACTTTTATATAGGTCCCTGCGGCCCTGGCATTAAATCACTAACTAGTCACCCCTGGCCGGGGTACCCTGGAGGAGTGGGGACCCCTTAAATCAAGGGGCACCCCCTCCAGCCACCCAAGGGCCAGGGGTGAAGCCCGAGGCTGTCCCCCCCATCCATGGGCTGCGGATGGGGGGCTGATAGCCAAGTGTAAAATAAAAGAATATTGTTTTTTGAACAAGAACTACAAGTCCCTGCAAGCCTCCCCCGCAAGCTGGTACTTGGAGAACCACAAGTACCAGCATGCAGGGGTTAAACGGGCCCGCTGGTACCTATAGTTCTTCTGCAAAAAAAATACCCAAATAAAAACAGGACACACACACCTTGAAAGTACAACTTTATTACATACATTCCGACACACACATACTTACTTATGTTCAGATGCCGACTCGGCCCACGTCTCGACGGCGATTCCAGGGTACCTGAAAATAAAATTATACTCACCTAAATCCTGTGTGTCGTGTCCTTTTGTAATAATCCACGTACTTGGCAAAACAAAAAAACGGAAACCCGACCATGCACTGAAAGGGGTCCCATGTTTACACATGGGACCCCTTTCCCCGACTGCCAGGACCCCCCCTGACTCCTGTCAAAGAGGGTCCCTTCAGCCAATCAGGGAGCGCCACGTCGTGGCACTCTCCTGATTGGCTGTGTGCTCCTGTAGTGTCTGTGAGGCAGCACACGGCAGAGATACAATGTTGCGCCTATGCGCTCCATTGTAGCCAATGGTGGGAACTTTGCGGTCAGCGGTGAGGTTACTTTCGGTCAACCGCTGACCGCAAAGTTCCCACCATTGGCTACAATGGAGCGCATAGGCGCTACATTGTATCTCTGCCGTGTGCTGCCTCACAGACACTACAGGAGCACACAGCCAATCAGGAGAGTGCCACGACGTGGCGCTCCCTAATTGGCTGAAGGGACCCTCTTTGACAGGAGTCAGGGCGGGTCCTGGCTGTCGGGGAAAGGGGTCACATGTGTAAACATGGGACCCCTTTTAGTGCATGATCGGGTTTACGTTTTTTTGTTTTGCCAAGTACGTGGATTATTACAAAAGGACACGACACACAGGATTTAGATGAGTATAATTTTATTTTCAGGTACCCTGGAATCGCCGTCGAGACGTGGGCCGAGTCGGCATCTGAACATAGGTATGTGTGTGTCGGAATGTATGTAATAAAGGTTTACTTTCAAGGTGTGTGTGTCCTGTTTTTATTTGGGTATTTTTTTTGCAGAAGAACTATAGGTACCAGCGGTCCCGTTTAACCCCCGCATGCTGGTACTTGTGGTTCTCCAAGTACCAGCTTGCGGTGGAGGCTTGCAGGGACTTATAGTTCTTGTTCAAAAAACAATATTCTTTTATTTTACACTTGGCTATCAGCCCCCCATCCGCAGCCCATGGATGGGGGGACAGCCTCGGGCTTCACCCCTGGCCCTTGGGTGGCTGGAGAGGGGGACCCCTTGATTTAAGGGGTCCCCACTCCTCCAGAGTACCCCGGCCAGGGGTGACTAGTTAGTGATTTAATGCCAGGGCCGCAGGGACCTATATAAAAGTGTCCCCCGGCTGTGGCATTATCTCTCTGACTAGTGGAGCTCGGAGCTCGTTTCAAAAATACGGTGGACCCTTATGCTTTTTGTCCCCCGTATTTTTGGAACCAGGACCAGGCGCAGAGCCCGGTGCTGGTTGATTAAATATGGGGGAACCCCTGTCATTTTTTTCCCCATATTTTTTCAACCAGGACCGGCTCAAAGAGCCCGAGGCTGGTTGTGCTTAGGAGGGGGGACCCCACGCAAAATTTTTTCCTGTTTTTACACTAAACAGACCCTTTCCCATAGATAACCATGCACAGATCTCACTGATCCGTGCATGGTTATCCAAACTCGACTGGAAAAAGCAGGTCTATTTTTTTGCTGCTTTTTTTAACGAATCGAAAAAAAATGACCCGCACTTGAGCACTCAGAGACTAACACCCAAATACGAATGAATAGTGAATGCCCGTATTGTATGAAATAACAGCCGCATTTGACCGGTGGTCTATTCATTCATATTTCAGAACTTTGCCAATCAAACCATTACGAATAGACCAGACACTGCCGAGTTTTCTGCTTAGTGAATTCCCGGATTGGGACTTAGAAACAAAACACAAATCGGCCAAACTCGGATTTTTAGAAAATACTGGCCTATGTATCTATTAGTGTACTAATTAGCACAAACAGCTTGTAACGTACAACACAGATTCTCACAACACAGATTCTCTAACGCTGATGAGCTACAGTACTGTGTTGCTCGAACAGTTAGTTGCGTCAGAATACACTAATTTATATTTATTGGTATGTCTACAGGTGCTCATTACCGCTGTGAATTTTAGATAGCGAATGAGTCGCGCCTGCAGATTTACTAGAGATGTGCACTTGAAATTTTTCGGGTTTTGTGTTTTGGTTTTGGGTTCGGTTCCGCGGCCGTGTTTTGGGTTCGACCGCGTTTTGGCAAAACCTCACCGAATTCTTTTTGTCGGATTCGGGTGTGTTTTGGATTCGGGTGTTTTTTTCAAAAAACACTAAAAAACAGCTTAAATCATAGAATTTGGGGGTCATTTTGATCCCAAAGTATTATTAACCTCAAAAACCATAATTTCCACTCATTTTCAGTCTATTCTGAATACCTCACACCTCACTATATTATTTTTAGTCCTAAAATTTGCACCGAGGTCGCTGGATGACTAAGCTAAGCGACCCTAGTGGCCGACACAAACACCTGGCCCATCTAGAAGTGGCACTGCAGTGTCACGCAGGATGGCCCTTCCAAAAAACACTCCCCAAACAGCACATGACGCAAAGAAAAAAAGAGGCGCAATGAGGTAGCTGTGTGAGTAAGATAAGCGACCCTAGTGGCCGACACAAACACCTGGCCCATCTAGGAGTGGCACTGCAGTGTCACGCAGGATGGCCCTTCCAAAAAACACTCCCCAAACAGCACATGACGCAAAGAAAAAAAGAGGCGCAATGAGGTAGCTGTGTGAGTAAGATAAGCGACCCTAGTGGCCGACACAAACACCTGGCCCATCTAGGAGTGGCACTGCAGTGTCACGCAGGATGGCCCTTCCAAAAAACACTCCCCAAACAGCACATGACGCAAAGAAAAAAAGAGGCGCAATGAGGTAGCTGTGTGAGTAAGATAAGCGACCCTAGTGGCCGACACAAACACCTGGCCCATCTAGGAGTGGCACTGCAGTGTCACGCAGGATGGCCCTTCCAAAAAACACTCCCCAAACAGCACATGACGCAAAGAAAAAAAGAGGCGCAATGAGGTAGCTGTGTGAGTAAGCTAAGCGACCCTAGTGGCCGACACAAACACCTGGCCCATCTAGGAGTGGCACTGCAGTGTCACGCAGGATGGCCCTTCCAAAAAACACTCCCCAAACAGCACATGACGCAAAGAAAAAAAGAGGCGCAATGAGGTAGCTGTGTGAGTAAGATAAGCGACCCTAGTGGCCGACACAAACACCTGGCCCATCTAGGAGTGGCACTGCAGTGTCACGCAGGATGGCCCTTCCAAAAAACACTCCCCAAACAGCACATGACGCAAAGAAAAAAAGAGGCGCAATGAGGTAGCTGTGTGAGTAAGCTAAGCGACCCTAGTGGCCGACACAAACACCTGGCCCATCTAGGAGTGGCACTGCAGTGTCACGCAGGATGGCCCTTCCAAAAAACACTCCCCAAACAGCACATGACGCAAAGAAGAAAAAAAGAGGCGCAATGAGGTAGCTGTGTGAGTAAGCTAAGCGACCCTAGTGGCCGACACAAACACCTGGCCCATCTAGGAGTGGCACTGCAGTGTCACGCAGGATGGCCCTTCCAAAAAACACTCCCCAAACAGCACATGACGCAAAGAAAAATGAAAGAAAAAAGAGGTGCAAGATGGAATTGTCCTTGGGCCCTCCCACCCACCCTTATGTTGTATAAACAGGACATGCACACTTTAACCAACCCATCATTTCAGTGACAGGGTCTGCCACACGACTGTGACTGAAATGACGGGTTGGTTTGGACCCCCACCGAAAAAGAAGCAATTAATCTCTCCTTGCACAAACTGGCTCTACAGAGGCAAGATGTCCACCTCATCATCATCCTCCGATATATCACCGTGTACATCCCGCTCCTCACAGATTATCAATTCGTCCCCACTGGAATCCACCATCTCAGCTCCCTGTGTACTTTGTGGAGGCAATTGCTGCTGGTCAATGTCTACACGGAGGAATTGATTATAATTCATTTTAATGAACATCATCTTCTCCACATTTTCTGGAAGTAACCTCGTACGCCGATTGCTGACAAGGTGAGCGGCGGCACTAAACACTCTTTCGGAGTACACACTTGTGGGAGGGCAACTTAGGTAGAATAAAGCCAGTTTGTGCAAGGGCCTCCAAATTGCCTCTTTTTCCTGCCAGTATAAGTACGGACTGTCTGACGTGCCTACTTGGATGCGGTCACTCATATAATCCTCCACCATTCTTTCAATGGTGAGAGAATCATATGCAGTGACAGTAGACGACATGTCCGTAATCGTTGTCAGGTCCTTCAGTCCGGACCAGATGTCAGCATCAGCAGTCGCTCCAGACTGCCCTGCATCACCGCCAGCGGGTGGGCTCGGAATTCTGAGCCTTTTCCTCGCACCCCCAGTTGCGGGAGAATGTGAAGGAGGAGATGTTGACAGGTCGCGTTCCGCTTGACTTGACAATTTTGTCACCAGCAGGTCTTTGAACCCCAGCAGACTTGTGTCTGCCGGAAAGAGAGATCCAAGGTAGGTTTTAAATCTAGGATCGAGCACGGTGGCCAAAATGTAGTGCTCTGATTTCAACAGATTGACCACCCGTGAATCCTTGTTAAGCGAATTAAGGGCTCCATCCACAAGTCCCACATGCCTAGCAGAATCGCTCCCTTTTAGCTCCTCCTTCAATGCCTCCAGCTTCTTCTGCAAAAGCCTGATGAGGGGAATGACCTGACTCAGGCTGGCAGTGTCTGAACTAACTTCACGTGTGGCAAGTTCAAAAGGTTGCAGAACCTTGCACAACGTTGAAATCATTCTCCACTGCGCTTGAGACAGGTACATTCCACCTCCTATATCGTGCTCAATTGTATAGGCTTGAATGGCCTTTTGCTGCTCCTCCAACCTCTGAAGCATATATAGGGTTGAATTCCACCTCGTTACCACTTCTTGCTTCAGATGATGGCAGGGCAGGTTCAGGCGTTTTTGGTGGTGCTCCAGTCTTCTGTACGTGGTGCCTGTACGCCGAAAGTGTCCCGCAATTCTTCTGGCCACCGACAGCATCTCTTGCACGCCCCTGTCGTTTTTTAAAAAATTCTGCACCACCAAATTCAAGGTATGTGAAAAACATGGGACGTGCTGGAATTTGCCCATATTTAATGCACACACAATATTGCTGGCGTTGTCCGATGCCACAAATCCACAGGAGAGTCCAATTGGGGTAAGCCATTCCGCGATGATCTTCCTCAGTTGCCGTAAGAGGTTTTCAGCTGTGTGCGTATTCTGGAAAGCGGTGATACAAAGCGTAGCCTGCCTAGGAAAGAGTTGGCGTTTGCGAGATGCTGCTTCTGGTGCCGCCGCTGCTGTTCTTGCGGTGGGAGTCCATACATCTACCCAGTGGGCTGTCACAGTCATATAGTCCTGACCCTGCCCTGCTCCACTTGTCCACATGTCCGTGGTTAAGTGGACATTGGGTACAACTGCATTTTTTAGGACACTGGTGAGTCTTTTTCTGACGTCCGTGTACATTCTCGGTATCGCCTGCCTAGAGAAGTGGAACCTAGATGGTATTTGGTAACGGGGGCACACTACCTCAAGAAATTGTGTAGTTCCCTGTGAACTAACGGCGGATACCGGACGCACGTCTAACACCAACATAGTTGTCAAGGCCTCAGTTATCCGCTTTGCAACAGGATGACTGCTGTGATATTTCATCTTCCTCGCAAAAGGACTGTTGGACAGTCAATTGCTTGGTGGAAGTAGTAAAAGTGGGCTTACGACTTCCCCTCTGGGATGACCATCGACTTCCAGCAGCAACAACAGCAGCGCCAGCAGCAGTAGGCGTTACACGCAAGGATGCATCGGAGGAATCCCAGGCAGGAGAGGACTCGTCAGAATTGCCAGTGACATGGCCTGCAGGACTATTGGCATTCCTGGGGAAGGAGGAAATTGACACTGAGGGAGTTGGTGGGGTGGTTTGCGTGAGCTTGGTTACAAGAGGAAGGGATTTACTGGTCAGTGGACTGCTTCCGCTGTCGCCCAAAGTTTTTGAACTTGTCACTGACTTATTATGAATGCGCTGCAGGTGACGTATAAGGGAGGATGTTCCGAGGTGGTTAACGTCCTTACCCCTACTTATTACAGCTTGACAAAGGCAACACACGGCTTGACAAATGTTGTCCGCATTTCTGTTGAAATACTTCCACACCGAAGAGCTGATTTTTTTGGTATTTTCACCAGGCATGTCAACGGCCCTATTCCTCCCACGGACAACAGGTGTCTCCCCGGGTGCCTGACTTAAACAAACCACCTCACCATCAGAATCCTCCTTGTCAATTTCCTCCCCATCGCCAGCAACACCCATATCCTCCTCATCCTGGTGTACTTCAACACTGACATCTTCAATCTGACTATCAGGAACTGGACTGCGGGTGCTCCTTCCAGCACTTGCGTGCAAATGGTGGAAGGCGCATGCTCTTCACGTCCAGTGTTGGGAAGGTCAGGCATCGCAACCGACACAATTGGACTCTCCTTGTGGATTTGAGATTTGGAAGAACGCACAGTTCTTTGCGGTGCTTTTGCCAGCTTGAGTCTTTTCATTTTTCTAGCGAGAGGCTGAGTGCTTCCATCCTCATGTGAAGCTGAACCACTAGCCATGAACATAGGCCAGGGCCTCAGCCGTTCCTTGCCACTCCGTGTGGTAAATGGCATATTGGCAAGTTTACGCTTCTCCTCCGACAATTTTATTTTAGATTTTGGAGTCCTTTTTTTACTGATATTTGGTGTTTTGGATTTTACATGCTCTGTACTATGACATTGGGCATCGGCCTTGGCAGACGACGTTGCTGGCATTTCATCGTCTCGGCCATGACTAGTGGCAGCAGCTTCAGCACGATGTGGAAGTGGATCTTGATCTTTCCCTAATTTTGGAACCTCAACATTTTTGTTCTCCATATTTTAATAGGCACAACTAAAAGGCACCTCAGGTAAACAATGGAGATGGATGGATACTAGTATACTTATCGATGGACGAGCGACTGCCGACACAGAGGTAGCTACAGCCGTGGACTACCGTACTGTGTCTGCTGCTAATATAGACTGGATGATAATGAGATGAAATTAATATATATATATATAATATCACTAGTACTGCAGCCGGACAGGTATATATATTTATTATGTAATGACTGATGACGGACCTGCTGGACACTGTCAGCTCAGCAGCACCGCAGACTGCTACAGTAAGCTACTATAGTAGTATGTATCAAGAAGAAAGAAAAAAAAAACCACGGGTAGGTGGTATACAATTATGGATGGACGAGCGACTGCCGACACAGAGGTAGCTACAGCCGTGGACTACCGTACTGTGTCTGCTGCTAATATAGACTGGATGATAATGAGATGAAATTAATATATATATATATATATATATAATATCACTAGTACTGCAGCCGGACAGGTATATATATTTATTATGTAATGACTGATGATGGACCTGCTGGACACTGTCAGCTCAGCAGCACCGCAGACTGCTACAGTAAGCTACTATAGTAGTATGTATCAAGAAGAAAGAAAAAAAAAACCACGGGTAGGTGGTATACAATTATGGATGGACTGCCGAGTGCCGACACAGAGGTAGCTACAGCCGTGGACTACCGTACTGTGTCTGCTGCTAATATAGACTGGATGATAATGAGATGAAATTAATATATATATATATAATATCACAAGTACTGCAGCCGGACAGGTATATATATTTATTATGTAATGACTGATGACGGACCTGCTGGACACTGTCAGCTCAGCAGCACCGCAGACTGCTACAGTAAGCTACTATAGTAGTATGTATCAAGAAGAAAGAAAAAAAAAACCACGGGTAGGTGGTATACAATTATGGATGGACGAGCGACTGCCGACACAGAGGTAGCTACAGCCGTGGACTACCGTACTGTGTCTGCTGCTAATATAGACTGGATGATAATGAGATGAAATTAATATATATATATATAATATCACTAGTACTGCAGCCGGACAGGTATATATATTTATTATGTAATGACTGATGACGGACCTGCTGGACACTGTCAGCTCAGCAGCACCGCAGACTGCTACAGTAAGCTACTATAGTAGTATGTATCAAGAAGAAAGAAAAAAAAAACCACGGGTAGGTGGTATACAATTATGGATGGACGAGCGACTGCCGACACAGAGGTAGCTACAGCCGTGGACTACCGTACTGTGTCTGCTGCTAATATAGACTGGATGATAATGAGATGAAATTAATATATATATATATATATAATATCACTAGTACTGCAGCCGGACAGGTATATATATTTATTATGTAATGACTGATGACGGACCTGCTGGACACTGTCAGCTCAGCAGCACCGCAGACTGCTACAGTAAGCTACTATAGTAGTATGTATCAAGAAGAAAGAAAAAAAAAACCACGGGTAGGTGGTATACAATTATGGATGGACGAGCGACTGCCGACACAGAGGTAGCTACAGCCATGGACTACCGTACTGTGTCTGCTGCTAATATAGACTGGATGATAATGAGATGAAATTAATATATATATATATATAATATCACTAGTACTGCAGCCGGACAGGTATATATATTTATTATGTAATGACTGATGACGGACCTGCTGGACACTGTCAGCTCAGCAGCACTGCAGACTGCTACAGTAAGCTACTATAGTAGTATGTATCAAGAAGAAAGAAAAGAAAAAAAACCACGGGTAGGTGGTATACAATTATGGATGGACGAGCGACTGCCGACACAGAGGTAGCTACAGCCGTGGACTACCGTACTGTGTCTGCTGCTAATATAGACTGGATGATAATGAGATGAAATTAATATATATATATATAATATCACTAGTACTGCAGCCGGACAGGTATATATATTTATTATGTAATGACTGATGACGGACCTGCTGGACACTGTCAGCTCAGCAGCACCGCAGACTGCTACAGTAAGCTACTATAGTAGTATGTATCAAGAAGAAAGAAAAAAAAAAACCACGGGTAGGTGGTATACAATTATGGATGGACGAGCGACTGACGACACAGAGGTAGCTACAGCCGTGGACTACCGTACTGTGTCTGCTGCTAATATAGACTGGATGATAATGAGATGAAATTAATATATATATATATATATATAATATCACTAGTACTGCAGCCGGACAGGTGTATATATATTTATTATGTAATGACTGATGACGGACCTGCTGGACACTGTCAGCTCAGCAGCACCGCAGACTGCTACAGTAAGCTACTATAGTAGTATGTATCAAGAAGAAAGAAAAAAAAAACACGGGTAGGTGGTATACAATTATGGATGGACGAGCGACTGCCGACACAGAGGTAGCTACAGCCATGGACTACCGTACTGTGTCTGCTGCTAATATAGACTGGATGATAATGAGATGAAATTAATATATATATATATATATATATATATATATATATAATATCACTAGTACTGCAGCCGGACAGGTATATATATTTATTATGTAATGACTGATGACGGACCAGCTGGACACTGTCAGCTCAGCAGCACCGCAGACTGCTACAGTAAGCTACTATAGTAGTATGTATCAAGAAGAAAGGAAAAAAAAAACACGGGTAGGTGGTATACAATTATATATATATTATATACAATTATATATATATATATATATATATATATATTAAACTGGTGGTGATTAATTAAACTGGTGGTCAGGTCACTGGTCACACTATCAGCAACTTGCAAGTAGTACTCCTGAGCAGACAATCACAATATATACTGGTGGTCAGTGTGGTCACAATGGCAGTGTGGCACTCTGGCAGCAAAAGTGTGCACTGTACGTTAAAATATGTACTCCTGCTCTCAGACTCTAACTGCTCCCCACTGTCTCCCCCACAAGTCAGATATACAGTCACACTATCACTTCAGCAAGTAGTAGTACTCCTCCTAATGCTCCCCAAAATTACTAAAGTAAATACTGTGTCTCTCTCTACTCTAGTCTCACTCTCTTCTCTATAAACGGAGAGGACGCCAGCCACGTCCTCTCCCTATCAATCTCAATGCACGTGTGAAAATGGCGGCGACGCGCGGCTCCTTATATAGAATCCGAGTCTCGCGATAGAATCCGAGCCTCGCGAGAATCCGACAGCGGGATGATGACGTTCGGGCGCGCTCGGGTTAACCGAGCAAGGCGGGAAGATCCGAGTCGCTCGGACCCGTGTAAAAAAACCTGAAGTTCGGGCAGGTTCGGATTCCGAGGAACCGAACCCGCTCATCTCTAAGATTTACCCCAATTTGGGTGAAACCTGTGTACACCCTTCCATTGAATGTTTTACAATGGATTACACAGAAAAAATAATAATAAAGTGAATGTCACGGGAACACAAAAAAAAAAGATTGGCACTTTGGGAATCAAAACCGGGACTCTCAGCGTGGCAGGCAGGAGCCTTCATCGCTAGCCCACGATGCTGCATGGAAGATTCACAAGTTCATGTTTAAAAGTACTGCAAATAGCGATTCTTTCCAATTGGTGTTGGTTTATGCCTTAGGGGACTCGGATGCTTATACTGTATTTCAAAAGCCCTACCCCCTGGGAGCCTGCACAGTTCATTCAGTAGACAGGTCAGGTTACAAGACGTGCAACAGTATACTGTGTATGAAAATCACATAGAGAACTGCAGTCGCGTTGATACTGTGTAGATGTGTAAATGGTACAGTAGCAGTGATCCCTTCTCATTAAGTACAACACAGATTCTCACAACACAGATTCTCTACCGCCGACAATCTACAGTACTGTGTTGCTCGAACAGTTAGTTGCGTCAGAATACACTAATTTATTTCAGTGCTTATGCAGTTAGGAGCAACAAAAAAAAAAGAGGAGTAAATATACACCATTGCAAAATCATTTTGTACTGCCTGACAGAATTAGAATCACAATTGGTTTTGTCCTTTATGATTGAATTTTGGAATAAAATAAATAACCAACGGTACATATGTCTACTGTTCACCATCACATTTTTTTTCTTCAATGCTATTTTTTTATCTTTATAAAGTAGTTATATAAAGTTATAATTTTTAGCTTGATGGATCAGATTATTACACAATCCTACATACTGTACACTTTATGTAACATTTAAAAGAGAATACAGCATACACACAAAAATGTATAGCTTTGCCCATAGCTTGTATGTTTGATAAATTATAGAAGTGAATCAGTCTAGCACCTTGAACAGCATAAATCTTTTTACAATTTCCAGGAAAATATATAACTTTTTAATAAAACATGCAATTGCTTGAAGGTGCTCATTACCGCTGTGTGTTTTAGATAGCAAATGAATCGCTCCTGCAGATTTACCCTGATTTGTGTGAAACCTGTGTGCACCCTTCCTTTGAGTGTTTTACAATGGCTTACACAGAGAAAAATAATAATAATAAAGTGAATATCACTGGAACACACAAAAAAAAGATTAGCACTTTGGTAATCAAACCCGGGACTCTCAGCGTGACAGGCGGGAGCCTTCATCGCTAGCCCACGATGCTGCATGGAAGATTCACAAGTTCATGTGTAAAAGTACTGCAAAGAGCGATTCCTTCCCAGTGATGTTGGTTTAAGCCTTAGGGGATTCGGATGCTCATATTTCAAAAGCACGGTATTTAGTGCACTGTACATACTTCAAAGTCAATGAGCTACATTATTCCTTTCACACATTAGTTGCATCTGCACACACAATCTTTAGTTGCATCTGCATACACAAGTGTTTTAACATGTTCGTTTGTATCTGTATAAACTATTTATTTTTTTAACTCTCTCTGTCTGACCATTGGTCACCATCTGTGTGTACACTATGCAGTACAGGACTGTATATTAACATTACAGTCGTCACTGAACATTTGCCAGAGTTTATAGATCAATCCGTCGCTATTCAATCTAAAGTACTGGATTAGTGGAGCATTAGCCACCCAGTGGTGGAGATGTGTATTGCATGCTGAGTATCTAGTCGCACCTCAACGCGCCTGTCCGTGATTATCTCAGCAACCTAAGCTATCGCCTAGGCGTGACTAGACCTCTGTCTAGGTGCAGAAAGAGCCAAGATAACGGAGGACCCATCTGTATACTAATATTGAATTCTGAAATCAATATCAAAATCAAATTTGGTGTGTGACAATTTTGACTAGTGGTTTCTTTTTTGGTTTTGGACAAATTGAACACTAAATCACCTATTTAAACAAATATAAGATTGAATAAAATAGAACAAAAGTCGACAAACATTTCCTTATGTATTTCTATTAGACAAAACATATCACATGCAAAAAGCTGCTGTGGTTCCTCTAACTATGGTTTCCATGTCTCCAATTGTGGGGTGACTGCACATGCACAGGATCTGTTCTGTTCATGTGCAGAATGGATCCTGCGTCGTCACACACAGTGCCCCCTAAGCCACAGACTATCACTGTTTGGGGGTGGAGAATCAAAAGACGCAGAATTGATGTGCACTGGGTCCATCTCTGAATGAGGCCCACAGTTCCTAAAGCCACAGTGAACTACGTGTTTGGATCCCTTTTTATTGGAGAAGTGCACAGATCCTCAAGTACTTCTTGATTTCCTTTAAAACTGATAAAAACATCTAAAATCATGTAATTTGGACCTGTCATATACAGGGTTATTAATATGTGGCCGATTCATTGATGGGTGATATGGTGACTGCAGCTATGATAATGCATGTTGTGAATGTGTGAAATTATTTTTTTTTAAAAGCAGCCCTGAAATGTACAGACGCCCAGTGGAGCAATCACATAGGTACAGCAACTGTGTACACATTCCCAGCACACATGTACATCCTTCGATAATCATCAGCTCAATTAAATCAACGGGCACACAGCATGGCATCCTGAACCTGTGGCGTCACAACAGGGGTGCGGCCCAAATCCAGGTGTCACCTGCTGAGGGGTAACACCAAAGTGCCGACTGCTCTTCAGTGACAGAAGCAGGGTCCTGCCAATGTGCAGAAGCCGACACTTTACTTACACTGGTCCCCAGTGTCAACCCACATCTTTGGGACCCCCAAAGTGATGAAACGGGCATCCAGGCCGCAAGGCCACGCCCTATCTGTGAAGCCATGTTCCCTATCCGTGAGGCCACACCTTTTTTTGCGGTGGCGCGGCCTCGTCGCACCCTTAATGTGCCCTCTGGCACCATGTGTCACTGCTTCCAGTGACACCTCTGTCCTGAACAGAGATGCCAGAGGCACACCTTTGAATACAGATTCACAGGTATACCCAGAGGCATGCCCTAAAAATGGCTGTAACAAGACTGCATTTTCGCCACCACTCCCCTATCTATGCCCACAAACAGTGGCTTACTGTTCATAACTCTGCCCATAACATAAGGTAAGTACTGCGAGTGGCAATGCTATTATACTTTGGTACATGTGCAATGCGGTGCATTTGCAAACGCAATTTACCAATAATTGCAAAAACTTTGGCATAGCATCCATCCTCTACTTTTATAGGCATCATAATGAAGGTATAGGGAATAGAGGGGCAGATGTATTAACCTGGAGAAGGCATAAGGAAGTGATAAACCAGTGATATGTGCAAGCTGATAAACACACCAGCCAATCAGCTCCCATATTTAAATTAACAGTTAGGATCTGATTGGCTGGTGCCTTTATCACCTTGCACACATCACTGGTTTATTACTTCCTTATGCCTTCTCCAGGTTAATACATCTGCCCCAGAATGTTGTTTATAAGTTAAACTTGCCTGCCTGCCATTAGTCTATTATTTTGAGGATTTTTATATCGATTTTGTGTATCAAATCAGGGGATCCTAACTTCTATGTAAAAGTACAGAGGGGAAACCAATAAATGTTTGCTATTAATACCATAGACAAACGCTGCCACTGAATACAGGGTGATTCAAAAAGATGGACCCAATTTCAAAGCAATATATTTCACAGTGGCAACATGTTACAATTACACAAAAAGTTACAAATGATTTAATGAGTTATCAAAATATATTAACCCTTTTATAAATGCTCTATGTGCCCTCCACCTGCTGTACGTACAATGGGATGATAGTTGAATTCGTCCCAAATGCCTCTCAGGGTGTCTTCTTCCATTGAGGTCACCATTGCTGTGATTTTGTTTTTGGGGACATTCAAATTAGTCGCTAATGGTGGCCTAAAAACATGTTTTTTGATGTATCCCCACAAGAAAAAGTCACAGGGTGTAATGTCTGTAGATCTTGGGGGCCCGTGCAACCTATCCAGCTTTGAGGCAATGTGTCATTTAGAAAACATCGAACCTACAGGTCTCAATGTGGTGGCGCTCCATCTTGCTGAAAAATGAAGTAATCAGAATCTTCATTAAGTTGTAGAAAGAGCCATTTCTACAGCATGTTGAGATAAGTTTTTTCAATTTGGGGAAATCATGTTCTACAATTTTCATGAGGATTCTCTAATTCTTATATGCGCACATGGTTAACTTTACCGCTTAGATGAAATGTTGCTTTATCACTAAAAATCGAATGCGTTAAGAAGCTGTCATCTTCCACGTTCTGTAACATCACGTCACTAAATTCTACACACTTTCCTTTGTCACCTGCAGGAAGAGCCTGTATCAGTTGCAACCAGTATGGCCTCATGATAAAACATCGCCTTAACACGTGCCAGTCATATGAGGGATCACAAGTTCTTGGCTGGCATGATGAGTGGACTTGCACGGGCTATGCAGAAAACGTTCTTGAATTCTTCTCATGTTCAACAGCAAATTTGTTAGCGAATGGGCAAAACCATGTGCACTGTGGGGTGGTGGGTGGGGGGGGGGGGTGCAGGTATAACATGTGCAGAGAGAGTTAGATTTGGGTGGGGTGTGTTCAAACTGAAATCTAAATTGCAGTGTAAAAATAAAGCAGCTAGTATTTACCCCACCCAGAAACAAACTAACCCACCCACATCTAACTCTTTCTGCACGTTATATCTGCCCCCCCCCCCCCCTCCTGCAGTGCTTATGGTTTGGCCCATTAGCTAACAAAGTTGCTGCTGCGATCAAATCTGAATTAGGCCACATGCGTCTGAGTGTGCAGTGACATTGGCAGTCACAGCCGTCGGAAGCACCATCAGAAATTGCACCAGCCCCATGCTAGGTGCAGAATCTTCAGCATAGTGTGGCCTCCAATTTACGTAACTAACCATTTAAGATCACAACCACTTCTGTGACATGCCCGTAATATAACTCACCTATCAGACAGAATATTTTCATATAGGGTTACCACCAGTGGTGCAAGTAGAAATATTTTCTTAGTGGTAGTGAGTGCCCAAAAATGGGTATGGTCATATGTTGTGAGGGGGGCGTGGCCACATGCTGCTAGTGGGAGTGGATATATGACACTAGCGGTGACACAGCCCCTTTTTTTTAAATCTGGAGGCAAGGCTAAACATATATATAGAAATATATAGTGATACCTCCAGTATAATAGAAATATACAGTAATGCCCCCAATTTAATAACAATATATTGTAATGCCTCCATTATAACAGGAAAATACAGCCACTGTCGCACTCCCAGTAACCCTGACAAAGTGGGAGGAGTCGTCATGCTGCCAAGCATAATGGTCTTGTTGCTTTGTGACACATTATAATTGTGGTAATGGCAACGTGTGTGACAGGTGATACTGCATACCTGCTGCCAAATTTTTAAGGGTACTCTGTACCCGAGCGTACCCGCATTACTTGCACCACTGGTTACCACCTCATCCCTTTAATTCTGGACACATATTAATAACACAGGTTCTGTGGCTGATTAAAGCCAGGTGAAATGGAGTCTTGAAGTCAGCCAGCCACAGAATTGTCCAGAATTAAAGGGATGAGGTGGTAACCCTATCTTCATATCATCTCCCAAGAACATATAATTTATTCCAGAGTCAGAGCTGCTAATTGGTCCTACGATTCTGTATGCATACACCGTGGAATGCATGCACAGTGACTTTTTAGTGATTTATATACATGTACAGTTGCAAAAAAAATGCTAATTTGTATGAACATAGGCATTGCATGCAATTCATAATTAGCCTTGTTTAGCTGCTGTGTAACTTACAATGCTTATTAATTTACAATTGTACTAAAGCATGAAATATGCATAGAAAAACTAAAACTGCCTAACCAGGAATATCAGCCTACATCTTGTATATACAGCCATTCAGCTGCAGAGTATTTAAAATATAATATACAATGTATATACTTTTTTTAACTTTAATTGAATAAAGGCTTTTGTTTCTTTGGTACTCGTTAATTATACAGGTGCCACTGCAACACATAAGCACCGCCAAGCTTCTTCCATTGTTTCCAAATCCTCTGCATGAGTGAATCCTGGCAGGCAACGCAGATTTGAAAACAGTGGTTCAATCAGAAGCAGCATGGTTCCGGTAAACTACAGACAGGCCTTATTATTAACAAGACACTGGTTTGTTTTTTTATAGCTAAATCAAACTAATGTAAACAGTGTACAATCATAGAAAAAATGCTTTATTCCAATAATAAATATTTTTACATGCTTCTATTCTGGTAACAATATCTGATCATGGCATTAATGGAAAAGTGAGTACAGCCTAAATGTGTGATATATTGGTACTGATCCGGTTTCACCAACAGGGGTTTTCACTGGTGGTTGCAGATAATATTTAGTGCGAAGCGCAAACAAGCCTATTCATCATTGCAAAATGCAGTTTGGGCAATCCTGCCTAACAGACAGTACCATACAGGTATGTGAAAAACCTGTTCATTTTCTTCTGATGTGTATACCAGCCATTTAAAAATTGTGATGGTGATTTCAAACCGAGAATATTGAAAGCATGTTATTTTATGTGCGTTGTGTCTTTAATAAATCTGACATTTTCAAAACCACACATGAAATAGCTGCCCAAACAAACTTTACTGTATTTTGCCCTACGAGTACCAGTATATATACTTTACACCTGAGAAATAATAATAATGCTGCTGCTGCTGCTGCTGTCCCATTAATTATAAGTTGAAAATGATAACCTTGTTGCTACATCCAATACTTTGCGATTTCACCAACTGTAGTGTAAATCACAACCTGCAAATGAAGCTGATACTAATTGAGCCTACAGTAGCTCATACACTATTAAACAGTTTATGACAAGCATCTAAACCTGCAGCTGTTCAATGAAGACCTTTTGGATGACACTGATTTTTAAGTGCATGATAACTGTTCACAGTTTCCTCAATGATTTGTGAAGAGCCTGTGGAAGATTTGTGTACAATCCTGACCTTGTGTTTGGCAATAACCTACCTGCTGGAGTTTAATCCATTGCTGCTTCTGAACTGACCAAAACAGAACACTTTCCTCTCCAGCTTCATAAAGCATAATGCAAAATGTGTTAAGATATGTTATGGCCTACTGCACTCTAGTGGTAGCTCTCAATAATCCCATTCAGATTTTCTTTCAAAAGAAAAATACAACACATTTGAGGCTGTACAAAGGCCCTCATTCCGAGTTGTTCGCTCGGTATTTTTCATCGCATCGCAATGAAAATCCGCTTAGTACGCATGCGCAATGTTCGCACTGCGACTGCGCCAAGTAACTTTGCTATGTAGAAAGTAATTTTACTCACGGCTTTTTCATCGCTCCGGCGATCGTAATGTGATTGACAGGAAATGGGTGTTACTGGGCGGAAACACGGCGTTTCAGGGGCGTGTGGCTGAAAACGCTACCGTTTCCGGAAAAAACGCAGGAGTGGCCGGAGAAACGGTGGGAGTGCCTGGGCGAACGCTGGGTGTGTTTGTGACGTCAACCAGGAACGACAAGCACTGAACTGATCGCACAGGCAGAGTAAGTCTGAAGCTACTCCAAAACTGCTACGAGGTTTGTGATCGCAATATTGCGATTACTTCGGTCGCACTTTTAAGAAGCTAAGATACACTCCCAGTAGGCGGCGGCTTAGCGTGTGTAACTCTGCTACATTCGCATTGCGACCGATCAACTCGGAATGAGGGCCAATATATATTTGACCTGGCAACCTTGTGTAACTCTCCTCTAAGAAACACTAGCCTACTGTACCTCATACATTTCTGTGTATATTTGTAACTATCTGTCTTTTTTTTAAAGCCCAATAGTTGCAAATTGGAATAAACTAAATATTTATGAAAATGAAATACACTACTGTAGTATATATTTTTTATTTTACTTCATTTGTTGCTACTACACTATTAACTTCAGGTTGCTTTTGAATTTCCTATTACCCACAGCTAGTCTCGTCTTCAAAGTACTGGGTCTGTAAAATAAACAGGAACATCCAGAGCTGGATTAAGGCTTTGGGGGGCCGGGGGCACTTAATACTGGGGGGCCCTTAAAAATTAACATTTTTGGATTGGGTCTTAGGAGGTCATTTAGATCCGATTGCTGCTGTGTGTTTTCGCACAGCGAGTGATCAGATCCGAACTGTGCATGCGTATGTACCACAATGCGCAGTTGCGTCGGACAGCTACAACGGGCATAGGTGGTCAGCGATGGGATGGTGCGCTGTAACCATTCGCACGGCGTTCGCAAGGTGATTGACAGGAAGAGGCCATTTGTGGGTGGCAACTGACCGTTTTCAGGGAGTGTCCGGAAAAACGCAGATGGGCTTAAGCGTTTTCAGGGAGGGTGTCTGACGTCAGCTCCAGCCCCGATCAGCAGGAATCAATCACACTGGAAGAGTAAGTCCCGGGTTGCGTAGCGATTGCACACACTGCTTTTTAGCAGCTCAGCTGCACATGTGATCGCACACTTGCACAGCCAAAATACACTCCCCTGTAGGTGGCGACTATCTGATCGCAGGACAGCAAAAAACGCTGCCCAGCGATCAGATCTGAATGACCTCCTTAGTGCGCAAGCCTTCAGTGTGCACATAAACTGGGGTGTGGCCACAAGTCACATGCCCATTTCACTTCATGCTGGGGGCATGGACATTGCTTCCCCAGCAGCCCCAGCCTCATGCGCACAGTAGTTGGGAGCATTATGTCCCTCCCTTTGCTCCTGCCCACTGATGGGACAGAACCCAAAAAACAGTACTGTCCCATCACATTGTGATTGTTGGGGCGATATGCATATGCACATATACAGTACACATACATATATACTGTCAGACACATAAATACAGTCACATACAGTACTTATACACATACATACTGTCACACACATAAATATACATATGTACAGTCGCACACACAGTCACATGCATACTGTCACATAAGTAGTCACACACATATACACATACATATGTACAGTTAGGCACACATGCATACAATCACACATATATACATACTGTAACACACAGTCATAAACATACAGTCACACACATAAACATATCCCTCTTACACATATACATAGTGTCCCCCTGCCCCCTCTCACACATATTTATATACACTGTCTTCCTCCTCCCTCTTACACATATACATAGTGTCCCCCTCCCCCCTCTCACACATATTTATATACACTGTCTCCCTCCTCCCTCTTACACATATACATAGTGTCCCCCTCCCCCCTCTCACACATATTCATATACAGTGTCCCCCTCCTCCCTTTCACACATATTCATATACAGTGTCCCTCTCCCCCCTCTCACACATATTCATATACATAGTGTCCCCCTCACCCCTCTCACATATTCATATACAGTTTCTCCCTCTTACCTCCCTCTAAAATCACTGGGTGGGCACTGCAGGCACACTGTGTGTGAGCATCTGATCCCGTCCTGCCTCCAAGCTTTCCTCCTCTCCTCCATGCTGCTTGCCAAGCACTGAATGCACAGTGCCGTGAAGCCCCGCCCCCATGCACGAACTCCACCCCTCTTGGTCCTCAGTCTCCTGTTTACTTTCATTTTCTACAGCTCGCAGTGCACTTTTGCACTGCAGCTGTAACCAAAGCTGGGGAGCCCCATTCATAGAGGGGGCCCAGGGTAACGTGCCCCTCGAGCCCCCCCCCCTACTTAATCCGATTGGAGGCCAGACCCGCACCGTTCCATGCTGTGATATGCATCATTATGTAGTGTGGCCGGGACAACTACTGTATGCCATGATTCACTGTAAATTGCATCATCAAGCCTTTAGTCCGCTGGGGAAGTGTGTGGTATCCGGGTCTGATATTCTACTCTCTGGAGTCTGTGAGAGCGCCACAACATTCAGGACTCAGCCTGGCATTCTGCTGAAGTACATGAGCAAGATTAGGGCAATAGCAGTCAGGTGGTACAGAACTGCTGCTAAAATGCCACCATTCACTGCAACATACTGAAAAAAATTTTAAATACTTGTTATTGAAACATTAACAAATTACTGTGTTCAAAAATGTATTTAAAAACACTAATTTTAATTAGTGATGAGCGGGTTTGGCTCCTCGGAATCCGAACCCCCCCGAACTTCACCCTTTTTACACGGGTCCGAGGCAGATTGGAACCTTCCCGCCTTGCTTGGTTAACCCGAGCGCGCCCGAACGTCATCATCCCACGGTCGGATTCTCGCGAGATTCGTATTCTATATAAGGAGCCGCGCGTCGCCGCCATTTTTCACTCGTGCATTGGAAATGATAGTGAGAGGACGTGGCTGGCGTCCTCTCGGTTTTATTCAGGTGGCTGCAAATATCTGTGCTCACTGCTTTATTGTGGGGACTGGGGACCAGCAGTATTATATAGGAGGAGTACAGTGCAGAGTTTTGCTGACCAGTGACCACCAGTATTATACGTTCTCTGCCTGAAAAATGCTCCATATCAGGGGCAAACGCAGGATCCAGTCAGTGGGGTTTCCATGTGTTTTGGATTCGGACGCGTTTTTCCAAAATCTCCCTGAAAATGTTTTGTCGGATTCGGGTGTGTTTTGGATTCGGGTGTTTTTTTACAAAAAACCCTCAAAAACAGCTTAAATCATAGAATTTGGGGGTCATTGTGATCCCATAGTATTAGTAACCTCAATAACCATAATTTACACTCATTTTCAGTCTATTATGAACACCTCACACCTCACAATATTATTTTTAGTCCTAAACTTTGCACAGAGGTCGCTGGATGGCTAAGCTAAGCGACACAAGTGGCCGACACAAACACCTGGCCCATCTAGGAGTGGCACTGCAGTGTCAGGCAGGATGGCACTTCAAAAAAATAGTCCCCAAACAGCACATGATGCAAAGAAAAAAAGAGGCGCAATGAGGTAGCTGTGTGACTAAGCTAAGCGACCCAAGTGGCCGACACAAAAACCTGGCCCATCTAGGAGTGGCACTGCAGTTTTCTATCGAGAGGATGAGTGCTTCCATCCTCATGTGAAGCTGACCCACTAGCCATGAACATAGGCCAGGGCCTCAGCCGTTCCTTGCCACTCCGTGTCGTAAATGGCATATTGGCAAGTTTACGCTTCTCCTCAGAAGCTTTTAATTTTGATTTTTGGGTCATTTTACTGAACTTTTGTGTTTTGGATTTTACATGCTCTCTACTATGACATTGGGCATCGGCCTTGGCAGACGACGTTGATGGCATTTCATCGTCTCGGCCATGACTAGTGGCAGCAGCTTCAGCACAAGGTGGAAGTGGATCTTGATCTTTCCCTATTTTACCCTCCACATTTTTGTTCTCCATTTTTTAATGTGTGGAATTATATGCCAGTATCAATAGCAATGGCCTACTATATATACTGTGCACAACTGAAATGCACCACAGGTATGGATGGACAGTATACTTGACGACACAGAGGTAGGTAGAGCAGTGGCCTACTGTACCGTACTGCTATATATTATATACTGGTGGTCAGCAAACTGTGCAAAACTGAAATGCACCACAGGTATGGATGGATAGTATTCTTGACGACACAGAGGTAGGCAGAGCAGTGGCCTACTGTACCGTACAGTTATATATTATATACTGGTGGTCAGCAAACTGTGCAAAACTGAAATGCACCACAGGTATGGATGGATAGTATACTTGACGACACAGAGGTAGGTAGAGCAGTGGCCTACTGTACCGTACTG